>NC_091993.1:30335406-30570406 GCF_044704955.1 Pristiophorus japonicus | reverse complement strand
GGGCTGTTTTACTACATTAATGGCGCTATATAAATGCAAGTTGTTTTGAGCTGTACGATGCAAGTTGTTATGAGGGTACGGGGCCCAGAAGAGGCGAGGGCCCAGGGGCAGCACGGGCCAGCCCACACTGCGATATGTGCACGCACTAGGTCTGTGCAGCAGAGCAGGTCTCCAGTCGTCCTGGTTAACCCTTGCCACTGGATAAAGGCTGAACTCTGTCAAGCCCGTGTGGTGGCTGGTGTGCAACGGTCATCACACGTTAAAAAAATCCACGCACAGGCATCTTCCACCCCTGAAGTTCAGGACTGGAATATCGGGTCCTTCATTGAAACATCTGTGAACTCTTGTGGATGCAAATCATCCTCGTTCGAGGGACCGCCTATGATGAATATGATTTTGAGCTGTAGCCTGACTGCCCTGTACTCATGCCATACGACACCCTTGCAGACAGCGGAGACTTTAATCTCCTCGGTCTGGGCTGAATTTGGACCCAGATTCTAGGAGTGAAGAGCCAAACTCCAGTCCCCACCGCACAATCCCAATTCCCTTGGAATTAATTTGTTGCTCAATAGCAGTTTTGCCTCATGTTTTTTTTTAAACAAAATGTATTCTGAATTCTCTGAATTCCTTCAGACGAGTTGTGCTAATAATATAATAATACTCTTGCGGGTGGTGAATCTTTGGAATTCTCTGTCCCAGAGGGCTGTGGATGCTGAATATTTGAGTATATTCAAGGCTGAGATCGATAGATTTTTGGACTTTACGGGAATCAACGGATATGGGGATCGGGCAGGAAAGTGGAGTTGAGGTCGTAGATCAGCCGTGATATTGAATGGTGGAGCAGGCTCGAGGGGCCGAATGGCCGACTCCTGCTCCTAATTCTTATGGTCTTGTGTTATGTTCTTATGATGGTACATTGTTGCTGTTTAATCTTGGGTGCACTTTATATCACATTACATCATTTAACATAAGCAGCCCATGTAATGAAGTGAACGTTTGGAAGATCAAGTTTAATTAAATGAAGAAAATAGCTTCATGGACACTGAATCCTTGGATTAAATATTTGTTTTATGTTTCATTTCCTATGAAAATTTAGTGAAAGAAGAAATTGTCAAGCCGGCGAACTTCCCTGGCATAGAGTTACAGGTAAATGCTGTCTCTACACTGCCTGACTTGTGTATAAAAAATAACTTGATTTAAAGAATATAGCGGCAATAATGTAAACACTTAGGGGGGAAAATTTAGTTGTTTAGCGCCATCCGCTAGCGCCCCAGTGAAGGTTTAGCGACGGCGCTGGCAGTTTGCGCTGCACTCGCTAGCCCCGCCCACTGGGTGACATCACCAAATGTGCAACGCCCCCGTAGCCCCGCGTTGGCTAAATTGACTCTTCTGCCTGCGGTAGCGCCCGGCGCTGAGACCCTGTAGGGGAAAGTAGTCGGTCCAGTGACGATCCCGGGGTGGTAATATCTGGAGCGCAAGGCAAAGGCTGAAATTTCAGTTTTTAAACTTCTATTTATTTGTTGCAGTAGTGGGGGAAGTGTGGGTGAGGTTTTTATTGAAATTTTCACCAGGATTTTTTTTTAATCATCTTGAGACACGAGGAAGCCAGCGTCCTAGCGGCAAAAATTGAGTCGGCCTCCTGCGCTATCTTCCGTTCGTGCCCGAAGAGGAGTGTGGAACATTTCCCTTAGTGCTCCATTCTCCCTGGGGTGATGCAACTGAATAGTGCCCTTTGAGGCGATAAATATCGCCCGGCACAGTCACTGCCTCAGAGCAGGCAATACCGAATTTCCAGCCCTTATTGTCATAAATATCCTTTTATTTTAGAAAGATAATTCTGCTTTAACATTATTTCTGTCTCTCTTTCAATTACACGGAGAATATAGAAAAAGTGGTGCTGATCTGGTGAGGAGAATCTTGACAGATTTACTGAGCTTGTCTGTATGGAGTTGTTGAATACCAGTAAAGAGCTGGTCATTGATTCCAGCATGACTTTAGCTGTTTATGTGAGAACATCAATAATCATTGTGTACCCATTCTGGCCTCTTGAGCATCCCTGATTTTAATTGCTCCACCATCGACGGCCGTGCCTTCAGCTGCCCAAGCTTTGGAGCTCCCTTCCCAAACCTCTCTGCTTCTCTTTCCTCCTTTAAGACACTCCTTGGGCTCTACCTCTTCGACCAAGCTTTTGGTCACCTGTCCTAATGTCTCCTTGTTTTCAAATCCCTTCATGGTCTCGTCCCTCCCTATCCCTGTAATCTCCTCCAGCCCCACCCCTGGAGATGTCTGCGCTCCTCTAATTCTACCCTCTTGAGCAACCCTGATTATAATCGCTCAACCATTGGTGCCTGGGCCCCAAGCTCTGGAACTCCCTGCCTAAACCTCTCCGCCTCTCTGCCTCTCTTTCCTCCTTCAAGACACTCCTTAAAACCTACCTCCTTGACTAAACTTTTGGTCACCTGCCCTAATTTCTCCTTGTGTGGCTCGGTGTCAAACTTTTTATCTCCTAACACTCCTGTGAAGCACCTTGGGACATTTCACTATGTTAAAGGCGCTATATAAATACAAGTTGTTGTGTTCAGTAATGGTTATTTCAATCCTTTTCATTTCAGCATTCTTCCAAATCAGCAGTTGGGTCAAGTGAAGCGTTACTAGTGAGTCAAAGCAATTTGAAGAAGGATTTAGAAATGATGAGAAGAAGGTTTGAGCTGGCGAAAAAAGAGATCGGCAGCCTCCAGCTGGAGTTGTCGGACAGGATCAAGCGGTGCGAAGTCTTGCGAGACGAGTGTGACCGTGTGAAGCAGGAATCGGAAGAGCAGATAAGGCAGCTGGAGGATGCTTTGGGCGACGTGCAGAAGCGGATGTTCGAGTCGGAAGGCAAAGTCAAGATCCTGCAAGCCCATGTTAACGCGCTCAAAGACCACCTGTCGAAGCAGGGCTCTGCGGGGGGCAGTCGGGTGGTGGAGGAGCTGAAAAGCCAGCTGAAGGACCTGAAGTCCAAGCACGAGGAGGCTGTGGCCGATGTGGAAAGGCTGCAAAACCAAATCAAACTGGGCGTTTTATCCATCCAGGAATCGGTCGAGAGTAAGGAAGTGGACAGGTACAAGGAAGAGGCGCAAAGGCTGCAGAAGGCTTTAGGTGCATCGGAGCAAAGCAAGCAAGAGGCAGAGAGGAGGGTTGCCAGACTCGAAAGTGAAGTGAAGAGCTTGAAGATGAAGATATCACAGTGCGTGCCCACGGAAGAGTTTGAGAATATGAGGAATTCATTCATCAATGCTCTGGAAGAGAAGGATAAGCATGCGCTGGCAGTGAGGGGTAAATACGAACGAGCTCAGGCGGAAGTTGTCCAACTGCAGAAAGGACTGGAGCGAGAGAAAGCTCAGATAGCGGTGAAGGTTGAGCAGCATCAGCTGTTGAAGAGCGCCATTGATGACCAGAGTGGAACGCTATCTGATGTGACCCAAAAGCATCAGCAGCTGCAAAGGGAAAACAAAGCTATTCAAGAGGAAAGTGTTTGCCTCAAAGCTGAACTGGAAGACTTGAAGCATAAGATCCAAGCTCAGTATGTACCTTTGAAGACGCACGATGAAATGAAGTCTTCGATGAACCAAACTGCTCACGAGCTGAACAGGCAAATCTCCGAGGTGTCGCTCAGGTACGAGGAGGCGGTGAAAGAAACGGAAAGATTGAAAGTTGAGAAGAGCGCTATAAGCAAGGACCTGAACCGCGTGCAGGCTCAGTACGTGCCTCCAGAAAAACACAAGGAGGAAATAACCGCTCTGAATTCCGCTGCTGGCAAATCGAAGCGGGAATTGGAAGAGCTCAACCTGAAATACAGCCAGGTGCAACAACAAGCAGAGAATGCACTCAAAGAAATCGCTGCCATGAAAGACGCTTTGAAGAATCAGTACGTGCCCCTGGAAAAACATGAAGAGTTACAAAACGAATTGAATATCACTACAGAGAAAGATACGTTGGAACTGTCGGTGGTAACAAAGAAATACAGTGAAACGCAGGGTGAGCTGGCAAGGGGCCAGCAAGAAAATAAACGTATAAAAGAACAGCTAATCATCCTTCAGGATCAAATGCAGAAAGAGTACGTCGCCCTATATCAGCACGAAGAAATGAAGGCTGCCTTGACCCGAACAGTGGAGGGACTGCAGGTGAAGGTTGACGAGTCTCTGTCGAGTTACAGGAAGGTGCAGGAAGAAGCTGTCAAGCTTCACAAAGAAAAGGAAAACCAGGTGAATGAACTTCACACACTGCAGGAATCCCTCCGGTCACAGTTTGTTCCCGTGGAAAACTACGAGGAGAAACAAAATAAATATAATGCCGTAGTGAAGGAACTGAAGGAGCAGCTGTCGGAGAAGACCCGGCAATGTTCTGTGGTCCGGGAGCAAGTGGAGAGATACAAGGAGGAGACTGAAGAGCTGATGAAAAAAGTTGCGCGTTTGGAGGAAAACTTGGAGCAACATTACATCCCCAAAGACGTGTATGAAGAAATGGAAAGCAAGTTTGTCAATGGTATGGGAGAAAAGGAAGAGCATGTGGAAGAAGTGACGAAGAAGTACGCAGATGCTGAGCAGCGAAATGAAAGATCACGGGAGGAAAATGCCAGGCTGCAATTGGACATCCAGGCACTGGAAGAGAAAATACAGTCACAGTACATTCTTGTTGAAGAGTTTGAAACTATGAAGACATCACTGAGCAAGAGAGCTTTGGAGCTGCAGAAGGAAAAGGAGAAGATAAAGACTTCATATGTACAGGAGCAACAAAAAGTAGAAAACTTGCAACTCCAATTAGACGATCAGAAGAAGAGTTCTCTACCACTCCTGCAGCATGCGCAAGTGACAGAGAAGATGGACGTGAATATTGTTCAGCTGAAGAACCAGCTGAATGAGCGAGAGGAAGAAATAAAAGGAAGAGTTGTGGAGATTTCCAAGCTGCAAGCGAATACTGAAGCCTTGACCAGAACGATTACAGAACTTGAAGCAAGGGGAGTGATTGACTTATCCGAGCATGAAAGAGTGAAGAGCTCCTTGGAGACGCAGGTAACCTCATTAAATGAAGACTTGGCAAAGTTGAAAGAGAAGCATGAGAGAATGTGTACTGAAGCGTTGCACGCCAAAGAGGAAGAGCTGTCAGCGAAAAATGAGAAGGAGACCATTCAATCGAGAACCTTCAGTTTTGAACAAGAAATTAAGGAGCTTAAAAATAAATACGATGAATCCATGGCAACAATCTGTGATCTGCAAAAAAGTATTCAGGAATCTGCCAAGCAAATTGAGGCTAAGGATAACAAGGTAATGGTGGCTTGCATTGACATTTGGGCACTGCCGGTGTTGCGTCCATAACAGTCAACAGAGGTGTTTATTTAAACACGATGTTTTCACTTGTTTAGGAGTCCTAAACTAGGGCCCATCAATATCAGATAGTCACGTAATAAATCCAATCGGGAATTCAGGAGAAACTTCTTTCCCCAGAGAGTGGTGAGAATGTGGAACTCGCTGCCACTGGGAGGGGTTGAAGCGAATAGTATCGAGGCATTTAAGGGGAAATTGGACAAGTACCTGAAGAGGAAAGGAATAGAAGGATATGCTGATGGGGTGAGATGAAGAGGGGTGGGAGAAGGCCCGTGTGGAGCATAAACACCGGCACGGAGCGTGGGGCCGAGTGGCCTGTTTCTGTGCTGTAAATACTTTGCAATCGTTGGTCTTCCTGAGCTGACTAACTTTGCCTGTTTTCAGCAAAGGCAGTGTAACTGAAACATGAGGAGCAATTGGGGTCCACGTATCCTGCTTTGGAATACCGCAAGAGAATTGGTTCTTTGCATGTAACAGTAGGATATATTGACTGTGGCCCCGATGAGGGTAAGGGGCTTCAAGCCCCCGTGATGTCTGGTTCTCAGCTGCTCTGCTTGTCACACCCTGTGATAATGGCACTAAGTCAAGGAAGATGTTGAGGTGCCCAAGATTCTCTTAACTTCCTTTTAGCCAAAGGAACAATGTGCGTGCTTTTTAGTAGTTGAGATGTCTGGGAGATAGAGTGAGGGATTTTAGTTCTTGCAGGGACAAAATGTTAAGCTGAACCTTGTTTACAATTTGTTCTTTGGACTGGGACTTGAAGGAGAAACAGGGACTAGAGCACACAATCTAGGCTGACACTCCCAGTGCCAGTGCGCTGCACTGTTGGAGGTGCAGTCTCTGGAATAAGATGTTAGACCGAGGCCCCGTCTGCCTGCTCAGGTGGACGTGTAAGATCCCACGGCGCTATTTGAAGAGCAGCAGGGGAGTTCTCCCCAAATGTCCTGGCCAATATTTATCCCTCAAGCAGCATCACTTTAAAAAAAAAAAAAACCCAGATTATCTGGTTATTAGCACATTCTTGTTTGTGGGAGTTTGCTGTGTGCCAATTTGGCTGCCGTGTTTCCCACATTACAATAGTGACTACACTGCAAAAGTACTTCATTGGCTGCGAAGAGCTTTGGGACGTCCTGAGGTCGTAAAAGGTGCTATATAAATGCAAGTCTTTCCTTCACATCCATTTCAGGGGTTCCAATATGTATTTTATTCCAAATCGAACTTGAGCCATCGCTTCCGTTCCGCCTTGTGATGTGAGCCCTTGGTGTGCAAATTGACCAAACTCTACTTTCGTTTCTCTCTCTTTTCCCTACCCATAGATAACGGAGCTTTTAAATGACGTGGAGCGGCTAAAACAAGCTTTGAATGGTCTGTCGCAGCTTTCATACTCTGCCAATAACCCGAAGAGACCAAGCCAGCAGATGGAGGCCTTCCAGATTCAGATCAAAGACCTGCAGCAGCAGCTGGCTGTAAGTGGACCAGATGTTGTGCGCGCGTCTTCTCAACATGTGGAGAATCCAGGGAGGGCCCTGCATATTAAATCGGGATCCAACGCATCCTAAAGAGGGAAGCTTTAGCCTCACTGCGCTCTCGACAAGGTTGTATAGGCACAATGTCTGAAATCCGGAATCCTTGGGGCAGGGTCTGTGCCAGATTTTGGGTTTTGCCGGATTTCGGACCTCGCTGCGGACCAAATCTGCGCCGAGTTTTGGGTTTTGCCGGATTTCAGACCTTGCCGCCCGCCGATCCTCCTCCGCTCCTTGTCGCTTGCTGAAATGTCCGGTTTTCCGACAATTCCGGTTTTCGGAAGTCCTGTATCTTTAAAGGACAAGGTTGGAAAGGATTGCGTCTTACTTTTCTGTTTAAATGCTTGTTTAAATTGCAAGTGTTGATCATAGGCCCAGAGGAACAGGCATGTTTTGTCCAGAATGTTTGAGTGCATCACTCAGAGTATTAATGAGGAACAGTTCCTTATCTTTCGATTTGACACTTTACAGCCTTCGGGACTCGACATCGAGTTCAACAATTTCAGACCATAACCTTGTTTATTTTCTCTTTCCCATGACAGCTGTTGATGATTCAGCCATTTACACCCCCTCTTGACCCATCTTTTTGTTTCTTTACTTGTTCCAGTACCATCTCCTTTCGCCTCGCACCATCATCCCTTTTGTCATTTAATCTCTCCTGCCTTCCACCCAATCACAGACCTTCCCTTTTGTCCTGCCCTCCCCTCCCCCCTTTCCCTGCCCCGATACTTGCTTAAAAATCTGTTACATCTCTAACTTTTCCCAGTTCTGACAAAGGGTCATCGACCTGAAACGTTAAATCTGTTTCTCTCCCCACAGACGCTGCGCGACCAGCTGAGTGTTTCCAGCATTTTCTGTATTTATTTCAGATTTCCAGCATCCGCTGTATTTTGCTTTTGTATTCACTCTCCCTTCAGTAACACCTCCTAGCTGATTTTAAAGTTAATCGTTAATTCTTTGAAAATGCTGATTTTGATTTGGAGGAAAGTCTTAACCGGCAGCGCAGCATGTTAGAGTGGTGTGCTCTGCTGTAGAGTGAACTAGAATCTGGAACTAGGGGGCATCGTTTCAGAATAAGGGGCCGCCCATTTAAAACGGAGATGAGGAGGAATTTCTTCTCTGAGGGTCGTGAATCTTTGGAATTCTCTGCCCCAGAGAGCTGTGGAGGCTGGGTCATTGAATATATTTAGGGTGGAGTTAGACAGATTTTTGAACGATAAGGGAGTCTAGGGTTATGGGGAGCGGGCGGGGAAGTGGAGTTGATGCCAAGATCAGATCAGTCATGATCGTATTTAATGGTGGAGCAGGCTCGAGGGGCCGAATGGCCGACTCCTGCTCCTATTTCTTTTTGTGATGGGGTGCCGGATCGATCAGAGTCTTGATGATTAAAATCCTCCGCAGGTAGGAAAGAAATAGAGCCCATGTTGGGAGCGTTCAGAGAGGCAACGACAGAGGCCTGGTACATGGGCGCCAATCCTTCCTCGGCTGTGGAAAGAAAGAACTTGCATTTCTATAGCGCCTTTCACGACCTCAGGATGTCCCAGAGCACTTTACACCCAGTGAAGCACTTTTTGAATTGTGGTCACTAGAAAACGCGGCAGCCAATTTGCGCACAGCAAGCTCCCACAGACTGTTTTGTGATAATGACCAGATAATCTGTTTTATTTTTAATGATGTTGGTTGAAGAATAAATATTAGCCCCAGGACACTGGGGAGAACTCCCCTACTGATCTTTGAAATAGTGCCATGAGATCTTTGACGTCTACCTGAGAGAGCAGACGGGGCCTCGGTTCAACGTCTCCTCTGAAGGATGGCACCTCTGGCAGTGCAGCGCTCCCTCAGCACTGCACTGGGAGTGTCAGCCTAGATTTATGTGCTCAAGTCCCTGGAGTTGGACTTGAACCCACAACCCTCTGACTCCGAGGCGAGAGTGCTGCCCACTGAGCCACGGCTAACGCTGAGAGAGCAGAGAGGTGGGAGTATTCTAGATTGGTAGCACGGGTAGCAGCAGCCTCCCTCTGCTAGGGAGTTTAATGGATTGTAGAAAAAGTCAATTTTTTCTAAATAGGACCACCATAGGAAACCAATTTGATTCAGATGGCTTAATCTACACACCCTCACCTTTTCCTGCCGGGTTAGTTTTAACAAATCTACAAACTACGCATTCACGGATCATTGGGCAACCTTCCAAGGGAGGGATATACTGGCTGCCCAGGGCAGTACATGCACATGTAGTGATGCAGGCACCCACTGACCTCACGCAGGTCAGGTGCCAGGAGACGGTAGCGGGGTGGGAGCAACTGTTGGGATCGTGTGCTGAGGATTTTCCGGGGTGCGTTGCCTTTTCTTGTTAGGCAGGATGGTCTGTACCGCTCCCGATAACCAGCTCATCTGTTTGGGAGACCCGTCACCTCTCGGATAAAATGATCTGAAAGGTTGAGTTAAATTGCTTGCTTTGTATGCCAACTGCAGTTTTAATTTGTAACAGCAATCTACCTCCGGTACATTCTGTTTATTCTCCCTCTCTGAGGGTTGTAAATCTGTGGAATTCTCTGCCCCAGAGAGCTGTGGAGGGCGGGGTCATTGTCTATCTCCGCCTTAAATATATTCAGAGTTTTGAGCGATAAGGGAGTAAAGGGTTATGGGGAGCGGGCGGGGAAGTGGAGCCGAGTCCATGATCGAATCAGCCATGATCTTGTTAAATGGCGGAGCGGGCTCGAGCCAGGTGGCCTACTCCTGCTCCTATTATGTTATTTAAGTCGTGAGGATCCAACTAAAAACATTAAAGTTTAATCAGCCTGACTCCCAACGTGTTAGATTTCAAATATTAAATGAATTAAACAGCACTTGCACATTTCAGAGCCGAGAGTTAAAGAGCAATTAATCTTTTTTTCTGATATTCTACTTAACTTGTTGTGCACCAGAGGAATATTCAATTCCCATTTTGAATATTACATGTTTTTTTTTCTCTAATGCATCTTCCATGCCTGTGTGCTGCAGGTAAAGTGTAAAGCGGGCTAGAAATTCGTTATAGCCCGATTTGAGGCGGTGACACCAGCTGGGTGCTAATTTTAGCACCGGACGATGTTTACCGCCTCCAACTGGGGTATTCACAATTAGCGCAAAGGGAAGCGTTGCACGCTACTCTGGAGCGCTAACGGTGGCGAGGGAGCGTGACTGAAGTTGTGCTGCTGGGATGTCAACAGCCTCGCCGGTGGTGGAGGGAGTGATTGTTGAAGGTAGTGGACGGGGTGCCAATCAAACGGGCTGCTTTGTCCTGGATGGTGCCGAGCTTCTCGAGCCAGGGACGTGGAGCAAAAGGTGGATAAATGGAGTTGAGGTAAAGGTCAGCCATGATCTAATTGAATGGCAGAACAGTCTTGAGGAGCTGAATGGCCTCCTCCTTGTTCCTATGTTTCTTCCAGAGTAAACAATCTCAGACAATAAAGCTTCCTCGGAAGAACACAAGAAATGGGAGCAGGAGTGGGACATTCAGCCCCTCAAGCCTGCTCCGCCATTCAATATGATCATGGCTGATCTTCTACCTCAATTCAAATTTCCTGCACTATCCCCATATCCCTTGATTCCCCTCGTAGCCAGAAATCTATCGATCTCTCTCTTGAATATACTCAACCACTGACCATTCACAGCCCTCTGAGGTAGAAAATTCCAAAGATTCACCACCCTCTGAGTGAAGAAGTTTCCCCTGGTCTCGGTCCTGAATTTTTTGGGTGCGGGGGGGTGGGGTTGATGGGATTGCAGAACTTTCTGTGGGTGCGTACAGCAGCCTTGGCATTGAGTAGCATGGATCAATGTGAACCAGTCCCTTTTTAAAGAGGGAAAAAACCAAGAGGACTGATGCACTGCGTGATTTAAGGCACTTGTCTCCTCTAAGAGTCCAATTATGTTCTAAAGTGCTCATATTTTGCTGTCAGTAAACCTCTTCATTCAACCCTAGTGATGGCTGCAGAATTGATTCGTTGTCTCCATAATTCTCTGATGGATGACTCTCGTCATTTGACTTATCTGCCCCCTTCCCTTTAGATTACAGTCTCTTACTCGCTATCACATATCCACCTGTTTCTACGCATTCGCTTCAGTGCGCTGTACCTCTCCTATGTTGCCGCGCGTTGTATGACTTTTTCCAAAAGTCTCGCTGACAGCCATTGGCTCATAGAATCAGAGAATGGTTATAGCACGGAAGCAGGCCATTCGGCCCGTCGAGCCCATGCCGGCTCTCTGCAAGAGCACCTCAGCCAGTCCCACTCCACCCGCCCTTTCCCCGCAGCCCTGCAAACCTTTTTCTTTCAGGTACATATCCAGCTCCCTTTTGAAAGTCGTGACTGAGTCTGCCTCCACCGCCCTCTCAGGCAGTGCATTCCAGATCCTAACCACTCGCTGCGTAAAAATGTTTTTCTTGCGTCGTCTTTGGTTCTTTTGTCAATCACCTTAAATCTGTGTCCTCTGGTTCTCGACCCTTCCGCCAATGGGAACAGTTTCTCTCTCTCTCTACCCTGTCATGATTTTGAGCACCTCTATCAATCCTCCTCACAATCTTCTCCGCTCAAAGCGGCACAACTCTTTTATAACGACAACCTTTAGAAGAAGCGAGGCAATTTTCCTGCATTGCACTGGAGTGGAGACCATTTGATTTAATCAGATCGGATGCTTTTTGAAGTGTTGCCGAGTTCTCACCGTTGCATTTTCCCTTTCTCCGTAGGATGCTGACAGGCAACACCGGGAGGTCATTGCGATTTATCGAACGCACCTGCTGAATGCTGCACAGGTAGGCTGACTAACACTGCTGTACAGAAAATCACAGGAAAGCAGTTCCAATAATCCAGACAATAGAAAGCTAGATCAGCTATTGTATTCAACCTTGTCTCTGGAGCGCTTCCAATTTTATGAAAAGATTCACAACCCGTTATGAAATGATTGTTACATTTTTCAGTGGGGTTGATGAATGTTAATCCATTCAGTAAACAGCGTTTATGGAACTCTCGTCCTGCTAAAGCTTAACTGAAGCAGAAGTTTACCAGGTGTTCACACCACTGGTCAGATGTGGTGTCTAAATTCTCATCCTTGTTTACAAATCCCTCCATGGTCCTCGCCCCTTTCTACCTCTGTAATCTCCTCCAGCCCCACAATCCCCTGAGATATCTGCGCTCCTCTAATTCTGCCCTCTTGAGCATCCCTGATTATAATCGTTCCACCATTGGTGGCCGTGCCTTCTGTTGCCTGGGCCCCAAGCTCTGGAACTCCCTGCCTAAACCTCTCCGCCTCTCTACCTCTCGTTCCTCCTTCAAGACGCTCCTTTAAAACCAACCTCTTTGACCAAGTTTTTGGTCATCAGCCCTAATTTCTCCTTGTATGGTTCGGTGTCAAATCTTTTGTCTCATAATACTCCTGTGAAGCGCCTTGGGAAGTTTTACTACATTAAAGGCGCTATATAAATCCAAGTTGCTGTTGTGTGTTTCGGTTTTCTCCACACGTGCAGTTGAGTTCCTGGGTAAGGTGCTGCTACACGCAATGCGCGTCAATTGAGAAGACGCGGCATTCAAACATCTTGCTGCAAGCTGATGAACATGACACAGGATTATGTCTCCAAACTCTTGCTTTATCCTGTGTCTCAACACATGCCCCCCGAGGCAGGGAAAATTGTGCTAAAACCTTTATAAATCACTGGTTGGGTCTACGCTGGAGTATTGGGTCCAATTCTGGGCACCGCACTTCAGGAAGGATGTCAAAACCTTGGAGAGGGTGCAGAGGAGATTTACTAGAATGATTGAGAGATTGGAGAAGCTGAGAGCAGAGAAGGTTAAGGAGAGATTTAATGGAGATGTTCAAAATTATGAGGAGGTTTTAATAGGATTACACGGGATATACGGCACAGAAACCGGTCATTCGGCCCAACCAGTCCCTGCCGGTGTTTATGCTTCCCTCGAGCCTCCTCCCGTCTTTCCTCATCTAAATCTATCGGCATAACCCTCTATTCCCTTCTCCCCCATATGCTTGTCTAGCCTCCCCTTAAGTGCATCGATACTATTCGCTTCAACCATTCCCTGTGGCAGCGAGTTCCACATTCTCACCCCTCTGGGTAAAGAAGTTTCTTCTGAATTCCCGATTGGATTTCTTGGTGACTATCTTATATTGATGGCCTCTAGTTATGCTCTTCCCCACAAGTGGAAACACCCTCTCTGTATCCACTCGATCAAAACCTTTCATCGTTTTAAAGACCTCTATTAGGTCACCCCTCAGGCTTTTTTCAAGAGAAAAGAGACCCAGCCTGTTCATCCTTTCCCGATTATATAGACCCTCGCATTTCTGATATCTAGATCGGGAGAAACGGTTTCCACTGGTGGGTGGGTCAGTAATTGGCCAAAGCACCAGAGGGGAAATGCTCCCCAGCTAGTTATGATGGTGTGCAATGAAAGGGCGGTGGAAGCAGATTTAATAATAGTTTTCAAAAGCGAATTGGATAAAATTTGCAGGGATATGGGGGAAAGAGCAGGAGGAGTGGGACTAATTGGATCGCTCTTTCAAAGAGCCGGCACAGGCACGATGGGCCGAATGGCCTCTCGAGCTGTATCATTCTATGAATGTACTCTCCCTCTTACAATTCACCTGTCCCTTTCCTGCATTCCCTGCCAAGGGATATACTTGCACTGGAGGCAGTTCAGAGAAGGTTCACTAGGTTGATTCCTGAGATGAAGGGGTTGTCTTATGAAGAAAGGTTGGGCCTATACTCATTGGAGTTTAGAAGAATGAGAGGTGATCTTATTGAAACGTATAAGATTCTGAGGGGGCTCGACATGGTAAATGCAGAGAGGATGTTTCCCCTCGTGGGGGAATCTAGAACTAGGGGGCATAGTTTCAGAATAAGGAGTTGCTCATTTGAAATGGAGATGAGGAGGAATTTCTTCTCTGAGGGTTGTAAATCTGTGGAATTCTCTATCCCAGAGAGCTGTGGAGGCTGGGTCGTTGAATATATTTAAGGTGGAGATAGACAGACTTTTGAGCGATAAGGGAGTCGAGGGTTATGGGGAGTGGGCGGGGAAGTGGAGCTGAGTCCATGATCAGATCAGACATGATCTCATTGAATGGCGGAGCAGGCTCGAGGGGCCAAATGACCTACTGCTCCGATATCTCATGTTAAGAAAATAACTTGCATGGGAGGAAAATGTTTTAATCTTTGTTTCCAATCTTGTTTGCAGGGTCACATGGATGAAGATGTGCAAGCTGCCCTGTTGCAGATTATCCGGATGCGGCAAGAGTTTGTGTGCTAGCAGAACTCCGGAGGCCAAATATTTACTACTGCTGTGTTAACGGCTGTAACCAGACCATTCGTGGCTTTGCTGTAGCATTTATCCCAATGGCCTAAATTCTTCGTCTGTTTATTTCCCCCATTTTTTCCCCCCCAAAAAAAATCTACGTAAAGCCATTCCCAATTCGCATCTACCGACTACCTGTCGGAATGCGCACCTCTCTCGTCACTCATCTCCCACCCCAAACCCGAGCGCTTTCCCTGACCACCTGGGATATCTGTCACTGCAGAAACATGTTCGTCACCCCCCCAGGTTAAGGTGTGGCCTCTGTTGTGGTTCATCAATATGTTATTGGGGTAGGATTTGATGTTGGTAACATTGTCAAAACTCGAGTATGGAAAGTCATTGCGAAACCCTACAGCCAAATGCAAGAATGCTTCTTTTTTCCTGTTTTAAAAAAAAAAAAGATGTCGGGCTTTTTGCTTGGCAGCCGGGCTCCTGAGATTCAACGAGTTTTGAATCCGCAGGAAGATTTCCGCACTTGCTACAAATTTAAGAATGGGGGTGGGTTTATTTTTTACTCCCCATCCAAAACTACAGCGGCAAAGGGCGCCGTGAGAATGCGCTGTTTTGAGCCGCCAGTGGTGGTGATGGAACCTCCGCGTATTGGCGCTCGGTAGTACGCACCGACCCTTGACATCCGGGGCGGAGGATGGACAGGTGAGGCTCGCTGCCACCTGCTGGCTTCTTTTGAATTGGCGGGCCTGGAAATTTTTTGTTTGCCTTTCAAAAAAGAAGCCATTTATTTTCCCTCATTTCCTGTGTCCTGTGACCGAGAGACTTATCGTTGAGCGAAGGAACCATCAGAATGCAACAAGTCAGTCGTTGACGATCAAGAGAAAAGCTAGGTTACTGTTCGAGGTTTGCGCCCTTGGTCAGAACCTTCCGATGAAGGATACAAGACCTGGATGCGCGCAGTTCCCCTTCATTGGCTGACGAGCGAGGCTGTAAATCAGCAGCATTTTCTGTTTTTATTTCCCACCTTTGCAGTTTTTATTTTATTTTTTAATCAAAAACCTGAGCTCTGATTTCCCCCCCCCACCCTCTTTATGGTCCAACCCGGCTTCTCTTGCTCTCTGTCTGATCGGAGTTTCGACAGTGTGGCCCCTCGGTGCGAAGGGAACAGGGAAGGAGGGACCATCGATCTCGCAGCTCCTGCCGCGCACACGCCACGTGTTTTGTGTCCAAGTTTGTGATCGTCAAGTTCAGGACACTGCTATCGTTCGCAATAAAGTGGCATGGGTTCTCTTTCTAATGATGTACCCGCCCCCCCCGCCCAAATCAATGTAATTGCTGTATTGTCCTGCTCAACCCCAGGGACTCTGGGATAACTTTAAAGCAGAGAACAGAAAAGATTGTTTATTACTGTATAAGAAAAGCTTCCAACAATCCTGGCTTCGACACACAAACAATCTGGTTGTTTCTAGATCAGCATTTTACTCGTTTCTTTTGTTTAAAAAAAAAAAGTTGTGAAATTATGTTGTACAACCATCAGTACATCCGTACCTGACGCATTTGGATGAAATTCCTTCTCTATCAGCAGAGAGGGTTAACCCATTTAAAATTAAAAGGCGAATGCTGACATTAAAATGTCCCGACGGAAGCAATTTCAGAATGAACGCATTAAGCGTTCCTATAGCAACGCTCACATGGTGTAATTCCAGATTGAAGCCAACTGCAGTGTAGAGTTTTCTCGATAGCGTTACTTGGCTGGCCAAGTCTGAGTTCTAATTTAACTAAGTTAACCATAGTGCTTTCCCTGTGCAGCAGGTTAATGTAGTTTGTAGGTTTGCACCGGGTTCCTGCTGTACTTTATTACCTCTTTGATGCAGTTGAAAGAACTATTTTTCCAGTAGATCCTTTATATAATGGAGTCACAGTGGTATTTCTCAGCTGGACTGGCCTATGCTATTGTTTTTTTTGTTACTGAATGATGTTACTGAATAAGCTTCTGTTTAATTTTTGACATCATTTTATGCCTCATCCGCACCAAATGGTTATCAATTTATATTGTGACTGGAACGATCATTGTGTGAATGAGTATCATTTATCTAATTATAGACCTCGCTGTTTATGATAGTTGAATCTCATTTTAATGACCTCCGCTCTCTGACCCCACCCCAATCGCGATACAAGCTGCTGGTCCACTCAGTAACGGAACTGAAAGCTGTGTTCGAAACCCCCGGTGAAGGGAATTGTCAATTTGTCTGTAATGGAAAAAACATTCGCCCATTAAAACAAAAATAATCATGTTTACAGAGATTTACCGACTTGTGAAGCTGGTGACTAATGCGCTTTGTCATTGATAAGGACCATTTGTTAATTAGGGGTACGGTAGCATAGTGGTTATGTTACTGGACCAGTAATCCAGAGTTCTGGATATGATCCGGAGACCCGAGTTCAAATCCCACCACGGCAGCTGGGGAATTTAAAATTGGTTCATTAAATAAATCCGTAATAAAAAGCTGGTATCAGTAACGGTGACCATGAAACTACCGCATTGTTGGATAAATCCAACTGGTTCGCTAATGTCCTTTTTAGGGAAGGAAATCTGCCTTCCTTACCCGGTCTGACTCCAGACCCACAGCAATGTGGTTGACTCATAACTGCCCTCTGAAATGGCCCAGCGAGACACTCCGTTGTACCAAACCGCTGCGACAAAGTCAGCGCTGTGAGAGCTCCTTCACCACACGGGCTGCAGTGGCTTAAGGTGGCAGCTCACCACCACCTTCTGAAGGGGCAATCAGGTATGGACAATAAATGCCGGCCTTGCCGGTGACATCCACATCCCAGGAACGAATAAATTTTTTTAAAAAGGTATTGAAATTAATCTATAGGCACCCTGAAAATCGGACCAAAATGGAGAGTAAATCCAAATATTAACTGAATGAAACAAACGTCATTTAAAATCCATCTGTGTTTCTTCGCGCTTTCGATTGTTAAATTTCACACGGCATTTCCAGACCAAGATAGCGCCCAGGCAGTCTGTTGTCCGGTCTCTTGCACCGGATCCTTGTGTTATTTCTGTTAACTTGGGAGTCCCTGGCCCAAGACCGCCCGAAGTGGCGGAAGGGCATCGGGAGGGCGCTGAGCATCTCGAGTCTCGTCGCCGAGAGCATGCAGAAACCAAGCGCAGACAGCGGAAGGAGCGTGTGGCAAACCTGTCCCCTCCACCCTTTCCTTCAACCACTGTCTGTCCCATCTGTAACAGAGACTGTAATTCCTGTATTGGACTGTTCAGTCACCTGAGAACTCATTGAGAATGGAAGCAAGTCTTCTTCGATTTTGAGGGACTGCCTATGATGATAAGCAAAGGTATTGAGGGATATGGAGCAAAGGCGGGAGTATGGAGTTGGGTCGCAGATCAGCCAGGATCTTATTGAATGGCAGAACAGGCTCGATGGGCTGAACGGCCGCCTCCTATTCCTATGTAATCACCCACTTAAGCGGTGCCTGATGGTTATGTGGGTAAACATGTCCTTTTTTTCTATTTGCTCCCTCCCTCTTTCCTCTTCACCTGTGGTTGGCTCATGTTACGCTGTGTTCCCCAGCCAGTGGTCTGATGAGAAGGAAAACCCATGCCATTCGAACCTGGTTTAGTTCCCTGGTCCATAGAATCATAGAAATTTACAGCACGGAAGGAGGCCATTTCGGCCCATCGTGTCCGCGCCGGCTGACAAAGAGCTACCCAGCCTAATCCCACTTTCCAACTCTCGGTTCATAGCCCTGTAGGTTACGGCTCTTCAAGTGCACATCCAAGTACTTTTTAAATATGGTGAGGGATTCTGCCTCTACCACCCTTTCGGGCAGTGAGCTCCAGGCCTCCACCACCCTCTGGGTGAAAATATTCCCCTCAAATCTCCTCTAAACCTCCTACCAATTACTTTAAATCTATGCCCCCTGGTTGTTGACCCCTCTGCTAAAGGAAATAGGTCCTTCCTATCCACTCTATTTCGGCCCCTCATAATTTTATTCACCTCAATAAGGTCTCCCCTCAGCCTCCTCTGTTCCAAAAAAAACAACCCCAGCCTCTCCAATCTTTCCTCATAGCTAAAATTCTCCAGTCCAGGCAACACCCTCGTAAATCTCCTCTGTACTCTCAAGTGCAATCACATCTTTCCTGTAATGTGGTGACCAGAACTGCACGCAGTACTCCAGCTGTGGCCTAACCAGTGTTTTATACAGTTCAAGCATAACCCCCCTGCTCTTGTATTCTATGCCCTGACTAATAAAGGCAAGCATTCCGTATGTTGCCTTTACCACCTTATCTAACTTCTGCTATCTTCAGGGATCTGTGGACCTGCACTCCAAGGCCCCTTTGTTCCTCTACACGTCTCAGTGTCCTACCATTTAATGTGAATTCCCTTGCCTTGTTAGCCCTCCCCAAATGCGTTGTCATCAGTGTTCTGGTAGTCCCACGATCCAACGACAATGGGGTTGTTGACCAATCACAGCGATCAATGGGTTTACAACAGACCCAGACACAAGGTGAGGAAAACCCCCAGTGGGGGAGAGCTTTGGGGTCACAGGTCCACCACAGGGAACACCTGTTTCCCCCCCCCCCCCCCCCGAGCTCACTACACTCCACACGTCACGTCTCTCATTACTCACATACTGGAGCACAAAATGTTGTTTTCTGAAAGAAATCCATCGAATTTGCTTTTAAATGAATCAATACTGACTGCTTCCACCTTTTCCCCAGGGCGCCTGTTCCATAGATTGCCCACTCACTGAAATACTGCTTCCGCAGATTAGTTTTTAATTTATCTTCCACTCGCACCCCTCAGCCCTTTGGTTATTGAACCTTGTATCCACAGGAGGTTATTCCACACACTAAATTGATCAATGCCTGCAAGAGTTCAAGTGTGAAAAATGTTCCTGTTGCTTCAAGGGATAGGATTGGCTCATTGCGGACATGTCGGCATTGCTGGTAATGTCCGTTATCGGCACAATTCAGGGGTCTGGCAGCATAGTGGTTATGTTACAGGACTAGTAATGCAGAGGCCCGGATTAATGATGCGGAGACACAAGTTCAAATCCCAGCGCGGCAGCTGGGGAATTTAAATTCAGTTAATTAATAAAACCTGAAATAAAAAGCCAATGTCAGTAATGGTGACCATGGAACTACCGGATTGTCTTAAAAACACATCTGGTTCACTAATGTCCTTCAGGGAAGGAAATCTGCCGCCCTTACCCGGTCTGGCCGATATGTGATTCCAGACCCACAGCAATGTGGTTAATTCTTAACTGCTCTCTGAAATGGCCCAGCGAGACACTCAGTTGAAATAAGGTGTCTCACTACCACCTTCTCGAGGGCAATTGGGATGGGCAATAATTTTTTTCTCAGCAATATACTTTATTCATAGAATGTTGTCAACATACATTACAATACTTGTCAAAGTACATTACCATACAATCACAAATAACATTACATCTATCACTGTACAAATTAAATGCAGTATATGGTGCTCAATTTACAGAAAGATTACATGTGCATTTCCATTTGAACAGTTCCTGCTGCATACAGCCCAAGGGGGGTTTTATACAGGTTCTAGCCCCTTGGTGTACAGCGGCCGGACGGTCTTAGGCTGTGGCCTTTTCCTGTCGTGTCTTTGTGGCGACTGCCCCGAGCTTCAGTGTGTCACGTTGGAGTGCGGCAGTCAGCAGCACTCGGCTGCGGACAGCTCCTTATTCTGGGAGGCCGGCACGTTTCGGGCCAACCAAAGGACCGAGTCGATGGTTGATGTTCGTCTCCGTGTGCGTCCGCTGGGAACAGTCTGTAGAGCGTAGAGACGGGCAATAAATGCCAGCCTTGCCAGCGACGCCTTCATGCCGTGAATGAATTTTAAAAAAAAATTCCTTCTGTCGTCCAGGAAGGTGAAGGCGTCGACAGAGGAACAACAGACTTTTGTACCTGGAAACTTATACAAACTTGCCATGCATAGATTTCACAGTTTCATTAGAAGTGCTTGGGCTTTCACATTTACTCTAATTGCATCGTTTGAATTAACAAAAGATGGTTTATTTGCACACACGAATGATTATATGCACAACAGGATTTTGACCCATGAAGTACTCGATTTTAAAATCTTGCTGTTATTATGCAATGCACACAATTCCTATGGAGTTTAGCAATTCTCCTGCTGTGCCTCAACTAAAGCTTTTAAGTATTCATTCTTTTCCAAACGGTTTGAGTAGTTGAATGTGTAATTTCAAGCAGAATCATCTTTCTTCCAGTTAAAAACATTTCACATTGCTCCGTAGGTTAGCACTGTAACAATACGCGTAATTGAGGCAGAGATACTGTATATTTGTGTGCCAAGACTGTCCCAACAATGTGCCTTAACCACTACCTGAGCAGCACCTGTCAATATTTCCATTCTTCATGGCATGAAGTTCACGAGACCATCTCTGAATGAGTCTTGAATTTGCTGCCAATTTATGCTCAAGTTACAGGCAGTTGAGTGCTGCAGACTTGTGCTCTCGCTCTCAGGCAGTCCCTCAGAATCGAGGATGATTTGCTTCCACGCTATAAATGAGTTCCCCATGTGACTAATGAGTCCGATGCGGGTCTCTGTCACACGTGGGGCAGACGGTTGGAGGGATGGGAGGTTGGGGAGCCTGATTTGCCGCACGCTCCTTCCGCTGCCTGCACTTGTTTTCTGCATGCTTTCAGCGAGGAGACTCGAGGTGCTCAGCGCCCTCCCGGATGCTCCTCCTCCACTTTGGGCGGTCTTGGGCCAGGGATTCCCAGGTGTCGGTGGGGATGTTGCACTTTATCAGTTAGGCTTTGCGGGTGTCCTTGAAGCGTTTCCTCTGCCCACCTGGGGCTCGCTTGCCGTATCGGAGCTCCGAGTAGAGCACTTGCTTTGGGAGTCTTGTGTCGGGCATGCGTATGATGTGGCCCGCCCAATGGAACTGATCGAGCGTGGTCAATGCTTCGATGCTGGGGATATTGGCCTGAGCGAGGACACTGACATTGGTGCGCCTATCCTGCCAATGGATTTGCAGAATCATGCGGAGGCAGCATTGGTGGTACTTCTCCAGTGTTTTGAGGTGCTGCTGTATATAGTCCTTGTCTCTGAGGCATATAGGAGGGTGGGCATCACCACTGCTCTGTAGACCATCAGCTTGGTGCCAAGTTTGAGGTCCTGGTCTTCAAACACTCTCTTCCGAAGGCTGTGCTGGCACACTGGAGGCGGTGTTGGACTTGGTCATCGACGTCTGCCATTGTTGACAGTAGGCTCGGAAGGTATGGAAAATGGTCCACGTTGTCCAAGGCCATGCCGTGGATTTTGATGACCGCGGGGCAGTGCTGTGTGGCGGGGGCAGGTTTGTAGAGCACCTTTGTCTTACGAATGTTTAGTGTGAGGCCCATGCTCTCGTATGCTTCGGTGAAGATGTTGACAATGGCTTGGAGTTCAGCCTCTATGCGCAGACACAAGCGTCGTCCGCGTACTGTAGTTGGATAACGGAGGATGGAACGACCTTGGATCAGGCCTGGAGGTGGCGGAGTTTCCCGTTTGTTCAGTAGATTTGCTCCACTCCAGCGGGGAGCTTACTGACGGTGAGATGGAGCATTGCAGCAAGGAAGATCGCAAAGAGGGTTTGTGTAATGACACCGCCTTGCTTGAACCCCGTCCGGATGTGGATTGGGTCTGTGGTGGATCCGCTGATCAGGATCACAGCTTGCATGTCATCGTGGAGCAGGCGAAGGATGGTGACAAACTTTTGGGGTCATCAGAATTTGAGGTGGACGCTCCATAATCCCTCACGGTTGATAGTTCCGAAGGCCTTTGTGAGGTCAAAGATGGCCATGTACAGGGCTATTCCCTGCATTTCTCTTGGACTTTCCGCACGGTGAAGATCGTGTCCGTTGTGCCCCTTACTGGGAGGATTCCGCATTGCGACTCTGGGAGGAGTTCTCCAGCCACTGGGAGAAAGCAAATGAGGATTCTTGCGATGACTTTCCCTGTGACAGACAGCAGGAAAACTCCTCTGTAGTTACCGCAATCGGACTTGTTGCCTTTCTTGAAGATGGTCACGAATATGGTATCTCTGAGGTCCCCTGGCATGCTCTACTCCTTCCAGATGAGAGAAATGAGATTGTGTATAGGAGCTTAAAGTGCTTCTCTGCCATGTTTTAGTCCTGCGGCGGGGATTCCATCTGCTTGTTTTTCAGTTGTCGGATGGCCTTTTCTATCTTCTGCTGGGCTGGGATGTGGCGGGTAGCATGCTGCGGGATGGAGTCGAGGACATTCGCGTCGAAGACTGTGCTGCAATAATAATTCTTCTTCCTTCTTCCTTCTTCCTTCTTCCACTCTTAGCATGAGTTCTTAGGTGGCTGTACAGTCCATGTCACTGAGCCATACAGGAGGGCAGGTATTACTACAGCCCTGTAGACCACGAGCTTGGTGGCAGTTTTGAGGGCCTGGTTTTCAAATACTCTTCCTCAGGCGACCAAAGGCTGCACTGTACATGGACCATGTACAGTAGACACCTCAAGTTGCTGGAGAAATATCACCAACGATGAGTCTGCAAGATCCTACAAATCCTCTGGGAGGACAGGCACACCAACATCAGTGCCCTCATTCAGGCTAACATCCCAGCATTGAAACACTGACCACACTCGATCAACTCCGCTGGGCAGGCTACATAGTCCGCATGCCAGACACGAGACTCCCAAAGCAAGTGCTCTAATCCTTGCCACTGGACCAACGCCTAGCTCTGTCAAGCCAGTGTGGTGGCTGGTGTGCAATGGTCACCACACGTTAAAAAAATTCACGCACAGACATCTTCCATCCCCTCAATTGGAGTTCAGGACTGGAACATTGGGTCCTTCATTGAAACATCTGTGAACTCGTGGAAGCAAGTCATCCTCGTTCGAGGGACCGCCAATGAATGAATGCTCTACTCTGAGCTCCTTCATGGCAAGCGAGCCCCAGGTGGGCAGCGGAAACGCTACAAGGACACTCTCAAAGTGCAACATCCCCACTGAAACCTGGGAGTCCCTGGCCCAAGACCACCTTAAGTGGAGGAAGTGCATCCGAGAGGGCGCTGAGCACCTCGAGTCTCATCGCCGAGAGCATGCAGGAAACAAGCGCAGGCAGCGGAAAGAGCGTGCGGCAAACCAGTCCCACCCACCCCTTCCCTCAACGACTATCTGTCTCACCTGTGACAGTCTGTGGCTCTCGTATTGGACTGTTCAGCCACCAAAGAACTCACTTCAGGAGTGGAAGCAAGTCTTCCTCGATTCCGAGGGACTGCCTATGATGATGTACAGTCCAATGTGAGAACCACAGTCCCTGTCACAGGTGGGACAGACAGTTGTTGAGGGAAGGGGTGGGTGGGGAGTCTGGTTTGCTGCACGCTCTTTCCGCTGCCTGCGCTTGTTTTCTGCATGCTCGACGACGAGACTCGAGGTGCTCAGCGCCCTCCCGGATGCACTTCCTCCACTTAGGGCGGTCTTTGGTACATGCACACAACTAGGAACTAAGGATATACAAGTCACTTCAGAGTCATTGCAGCAATTGGAAAGAATGGATGTTTAGCCAATCAAACTGGACTGGATTAATCCGAAACCAGGTACAATAGCAAAACACTTGGCATCAAATTACATAGAATTTATAGTCCAGAAACAGGCCATTCGGCCAACTCATTCGTTCCCGGGATGTGGGCGTCGCTGGCAAGGCCGGCATTTATTGCCCATCCCTAATTGTCCCTTGAGAAGGTGGTGATGAGCCGCCTTCTTGAACAGCTGCAGTCCATGTGGTGAAGGTGCTCCCACAGTGCTGTTAGGGAGGGAGTTCCAGGATTGTGACCCAGCAACGATGCAGGAACGGCCGATATATTTCCAAGTTCAGGATGATCTGTGACTTGGAGGGGAATGTGGAGGTATTCCCATGCGCCTGCTGCCCTTGTCCTTCTAGGTGGTAGAGGTTGCGGGTTTGGGAGGTGCTGCCGAAGAAGCCTTGGCGAGTTGCTGCAGTGCATCTTGTAGATGGTACACACTGCAGCCACGGTGCGCCGGTGGTGGAAGGAGTGAATGTTGAAGGTGGTGGATGGGGTGCCGATCAAGCGGGCTGTTTTGTCCTGGATGGTGTCGAGCTTCTTGAGTATTGTTGGAGCTGCACTCATCCAGGCAAGTGGAGAGTATTCCATCACACTCCTGACTTGTGCCTTGTAAATGGTGGAAAGGCTTTGGGGAGTCAGGAGGTGAGACACTCGTTGCAGAATACCCACTTTGTGATGCTGAACTCAAAGGCTGATTTTAACACCCTACCAGCACGTGCCTGCCGCTGCAGTGTAAATAACGGTAGAAGAGGAGACTTAGATTTATATAGCGCCTTTCACAACCACAGGACATCTCAAAGCGCTTTGCAGCCAATGAAGTACTTTTGGAGTGTAGTCACTGTTGTAATGTGGGAAACGTGGCAGCCAATTTGTGCACAGCAAGCTCCCACAAAGAGCAATGTGATAATGACCAGATAATCTGTGTTTTTTTGTATTGTAGACTGAGGGATAAATATTGGCCAGGACACCAGGAACAATTCCCCTGCTCTTCTTCAAAATAGTGCCACGGGATCTTTTACATCCACCTGAGAGGGCAGACAGGACTTCAGTTTAACATCTCATCCGAAAGACGGCACCTTCAACAGTGCAGTACTCCCTCAGTACTGCATTGGAGTGTCAGCCAACATCCATATGCTTAAGTCCCTAGAGTGGGACTTGAACCCACGACCTTCTGACTGAGGTGAGAGCACTGCCCACTGAGCCATGGTTGACACAGGAGAAGAATTTTCTGGAAAAATCTAGTCCTGCCAGCTGTGCCATCCCAGCTCTGAACGGTTGCTATGGGAGACCAGCGAGCGACTGTACCGTAGATAGTTGTCATGTGGTCGTGCGATCTTTCACATTTTTAGTTGTTTTTCTTGATGCTGAACCCTCATCATTAGTTTTACATTAGTCTTTTGAAATTCAGCCCAATGGCATCTCCTTGCCAAGACCTTTGGTCATTTAGCAATGCCCCCTTAAATACTCCTTTTATATATTATCATTCTAGTCTGTCTTTCCAATGAGACGTTAAACTGAGGCACCGTCTGTGTAAAAGATCCCATGGCACTATTTCGAAGAAGAGCAGGAGAGTTCTTCCTGATGTCCTGGCCAATACGTAACCCTCAATACACATCACTTTTTAAAAAAAAAAAACGAATACAGATTATCTGCTCATTATCAGGTTGCTGTGTGTGGGAGCTTGCTGTGCACAGGTTGGCTGCCGCCTTTCCTACATTGCAACAGTGACTACATTCCCAACAGTATTTAATTGGCTGTAAAGTGCTTTGAGACAACCTGAGAATGTCAACGTTTTTAATCCTGTAATACTTCTGTGAAGCGCCTTGGGCCATTTCACTACATTACAGGTGCTATATAAATACAAGTTGTTGTTGTGAAAGGTACTGTAGAAATTATAGTCTTCTAGGACAAAGCAGCCCACTTGATCGGCACCCCATCCATCACCTTCACCATTCACTCCCTCCATCCCCAGCGCACCGTGGCTGCAGTGTGTACCATCTACAAGATGCACTGCAGCAACTCGCCAAGGCTTCTTCGGCAGCACCTCCCAAACCCGCGCTCCACTCACATTTGCTTAATAAACTTTATATCAGCTGTTCATTATATTCTTCGTCATCGATTCGTTTTGGGTGCGATCTTACGATGACTTGTTGCATAAACAAATCTAGTAACCCGTGTCTTTGTGGTGCCCTTGAAATAGGGTGTGGTCATAATCAGTGGTTCTGCCCTCTTGAGCATCCCTGATTGTAATCACTCAACCATCGGTGGCCGTGCCTTCTGTTACCTGGGCCCCAAGCTCGAACTCCCTGCCTGAACCTCTCCACGTCTCTCCCTCTCTTTCCACCTCCAAGACGCTCCTTAAAACCTACCTCTTTGACCAAACTTTTGGTCACCTGCGCTAATTTCTCCTTATGCGGCTCGAATGTCAAATTTTTATCTCATAATATTCCTGTGAAGCGCCTTGGGACATTTCACTATGTTAAAGGCGCTATATAAATACAAGTTGTTGTTGAGAGAAAGGGAGCGAGAATGTTGAGTTCTGAAAGCGCTGTGTTATTCCAGGGTAAGTGACCCTGTCACCCGAGCTCCCCCACTACTGGCAAAGTAATAACTAGAATTACAAATCCATTAACTGCTCCTCTTGCACGCGAGCCAAGTTCAATTATTAATGTAATTTTCAGCCTTTTTGTACTAAGGTTTCACAGCACGAGATTAACTTTAAAGCCGATGACTCCATTTTAAAACTAAGCGTTTATGGCTTTTGCTCAAATTAGGTGCTTGCTGTATCCAGCAAGAAAGACTTGTGTTTAGGCCATTCAGGGTTGCGATGAGGAGACATTGCAATCAACCCGTGCATCAGTCCTCTTGGGTTTTTAACCTCTTTAAAAGCAACTGGTTCACATTGATCCATGCTACTCAATGCCAAGGCTGCTGTACACATCCACAGAAAGTCCTGCAATCCCATCAACACCCCCCCCCCCCCACTCCTCCCCCCAAACATTTAGGGCTGAGACAAAGAGAAATTTCTTCACTCAGCGGGTGGTGAATCTTTGGAATTCTCTACCCCAGAGAGCTGTGGCAACTCAGTCTTTGAGTTCAATAGATTTTTGGATATTAAAGAAACCAAGGGATATGGGGATAGTGCAGGAAAGTGGAGTTGAGGTCGAATAGCGGAGCAGGCTCGAGGGGCCGAATAGCCTACTCCTGCTCTATAGAAATGCAAATTCTTTCATTTCTTTTAATTTAAATTTGGTGATCATCAGCTTGCATTTAAGCCATATAGGACTGAGATGAGGAGAAACTTCTTCACTCAGAGAATTGTGAACCTGTGGAATTCTCTACCACAGAAAGTTGTTGAGGCCAGTTCGTTGGATATATTCAAAAGGGAGTTAGATGTGGCCCTTGTGGTTAAAGGGATCACGGGGTATAGAGAGAAAGCAGGAGGGGGGTACTGAAGTTGCATGATCAGCCATGATCATATTGAATGGTGGTGCAGGCTCAATGGGCCAAATGGCCTACTCCTGCACCTATTTTCTATGTTTCTATATAGAACCTTTAATGTAGAATAATGTCCCAACCAAGGTTCTTCACAGAAGCGTAATCAGACAAAAGTGGATGACAAACCAAGAGAGGAGATATTGGGGGCGTGATGGAATACTCTGCCTTGATGAGTGCAGCTCCAAAAGAAGCTCAATACCATCCAGGACAAAGCAGCCCGCTTGATCGGCACCCCATCCACCACCTTCAACATTCACTCCCTCCACCACCGGCGCACCGTGGTTGCAGTGTGTACCATCTACAAGATGCACTGCAGCAACTCGCCAAGGCTTCTTCGGGAGCACCTCCCAAACCTGCGACCTCTACTCCCTAGAAGGACAAGGGCAACAGACGCATGGGAACACCACCACCTCCACATTCCCCTCCAAGTCATACACCATCCTGACTTGGAAATATATCGGCCATTCCTTCATCGTCGCTGGGTCAAAATCCTGGAACTCCCTCCCTAACAGCACTGTGGGAGCACCTTCACCACACGGACTGCAGCGGTTCAAGAAGGCAGCTCACCACCACCTGCTCGAGGGCATTTAGGGATGGGCAATAAATTAGAAAAGATGAGTAACAACCAATCTCAAAGATCTGGATTTTAAGGAGGGCCTTGAAGGGGGAGAGAGGCGCAGGGGTTTAGGGAGGGAATTAGAGTGCGGAGTCCAGACAGCTGAAGGCATAGACCCCAATGGCGGGTCACAGGGAAAAGGAGCTTCACAAAAACCTGGAGTGCGGAATGGAGGGTTTTAGGATTGGAGGAGGTTACAGAGATATGGAGGCATTTAAAAATGAAGATGAGAAATTTTAAACTTGAGGTCGCGGGGGATTGGCAGCCAATGTGGGGCAGCGAGGTTAGGGGTGAGCAGGACTTGGTGTAAGTTAGGATACAGGCTGAGCTGAACTTTAGTTAAGAGATCCCATGGCTCTATTTCAGAGAAAAACAGAA
Organism: Pristiophorus japonicus; assembly: GCF_044704955.1. Classification (NCBI taxonomy): domain Eukaryota; kingdom Metazoa; phylum Chordata; class Chondrichthyes; family Pristiophoridae; genus Pristiophorus; species Pristiophorus japonicus. The sequence continues at coordinate 30,542,130 of NC_091993.1, read as the reverse complement.
AGAAAGCCTTGCATTTGTATTGCGCCTTTCACATCCCAAAGCACTTTAGTCAATGAAGTACTTTTGGAGTGTAGTCACTGTTGTAATGTGGGAAACGCGGCAGCCAATTTGCGCACAGCAAGCTCCAACAAACAGCAATGTGATAATGACCAGATAATCTGTTTTGGTTATGTTGATTGAGGGATAAATATTGGCCCCAGGATACTGGGGATAACTCCCCTGCTCCTCTTCGAAATAGTGCCATGGGATCTTTTACATCCACGGGACTTCATTTAACGTCTCATCCAAAAGATGGCACCTCTGACAGTGCAGCGTTCCCTCAGCACTGCACTGGGAGTGTCAGCCTAGATTTATGAGCTCAAATCCCTGGAGTGGGACTTGAACTCACAGGGACAACCGCAACTACACTGCACAAGTACTTAATTGGCTGTAAAGCACTTTAGGGCCTCTTGAGGTCCTGAAAGACGCTGTATAAATGTTTCTTCTATAATATGTAATAATCATCCTTCAGTCTCGAGAGGGAGTCCTTCACCATTCAGGTCTGGAGAAACTTTGGTTGGAATTGAACTGGTGTAACACCAGCACCCTCTGCTGGTACAATCAATTAAAACTGCTATTTTGTTCACTGACTATAGAACTTCTCATTAATTGTTCAATATTTCTCTATATAGATATAGAAGTTATAATATAATTGTTAATTCATGGGTGGAGCTCCTTTGGGCATCAATGCCTGGGCCTGGAACTGAATAATAGCCTCCATATCGCAGTGTGGACTGGTCCGTGCTGCCCCTGGGCCCTCGCCTCTTCTGAGCCCCGAACTCTCACCTGTCCTGGGCCCCGATCACGTCCCTCTACAAACTCTTGCCACTCCTTCGCCCCTCCTGCTGTGCCTGCCCGCACTGCAATCAGTGACCTGGCTTCACAGCCGTCGCTCTCCTGCAGCAGCACGCGCTGCTCCCTCCACTGGCCCCGGCCCGCTGATTGTACAGAGGCAGATCCCGCTAACGGAATGAATGAGCTGATCATTCTTGTTCTGGTGGTGCTGGTTAAGAACAGAATGCTGACATGACACCAGGAGCAGCGATCTGCTCCTCATCTAACAACTCCCCGGGGTCTTTGCAACAGGTCGACCGGGCCTGGGTTTAATGTCTCATCCAGAACACACCACTTTGGAGTCAGTAGGCTGTGGCTCAAGCTCACCTCGCACTGTGCTACGCTGGCGCGACACCTCGATTGTGCACCCATGTCCTGGAGTGGGGAGAGAATCGGAGCTAAGTGTATGATCAACTGAGCCACTTTAACCCAGTAATGACTCAAAAGAAAGACTTCCATTTCTGTAGCACCTTTCATAACCTCAGGACATCCCAAAGCGCTTTACAGCCAGTGAAGTACTTTTGAAGTGTAGTCACTGTTGTAATGTGGGAAATGCCAATTTGCACACAGCAAGCTCCGACAAACAGCAATGAGATAATGACCAGATCATCTGTTTTTTTGTTATGTTGATTGAGGGATAAATATTGGCCTCAGGACACCGCGGATAACTCCCCTGCTCTTCTTCAAAATCAGCCATGATCTTATTGAATGGCGGAGCAGGCTCAAGGGGCCAAATGGTCTACTACTGCTCCTATTTCTTATGTTCTTATGAAATAGTGCCGTGGGATCTTTTATGTCCACCTGAGAGGGTAGAGGGAGCCTCGGTTTAACGTCTCATCCAAAAGTCAGCACCTCCGACAGTGCGGCGCTCCCTCAGCACTGGCCCTCCGACAGTGCGGCGCTCCCTCAGCACTGGCCCTCCGACAGTGCGGCGCTCCCTCAGCACTGGCCCTCCGACAGTGCGGCGCTCCCTCAGCACTGGCCCTCCGACAGTGCGGCGCTCCCTCAGCACTGGCCCTCCGACAGTGCGGAGCTCCCTCAGCACTGGCCCTCCGACAGTGCGGAGCTCCCTCAGCACTGGCCCTCCGACAGTGCGGCGCTCCCTCAGCACTGGCCCTCCGACAGTGCGGCGCTCCCTCAGCACTGGCCCTCCGACAGTGCGGCGCTCCCTCAGCACTGGCCCTCTGACAGTGCCTGTTGGGCCCAAACATCAAATATATGTAAAATAAAATAAACAACTTGCAAATGCCTTTGATGCCAAAAAATATGCCAAGGTGTTTCCCAGTGGTTTAATCAACAAATGAATTATACACTGGGGCCAAAATTCAGGGTCTCAAAGACCCGTTACTGTCCGTTAGCTTCGGGGTTAACTGGTCGACCCGACCCAAATTCAGGTCGGGGATTTTTCGGCCCAGACCTGATGCTGATGGCCGCTGCAAGCGCTGTATCCGAATGCGCACTGCCGCTCTCCCTCACCTGAAAAATGCACCCACCCAAATTCTGGTCAAATAATCGATCCCCCGCCGAGCGGTGCCCCTGACAGCTTCCTGTGTCGGTGCACTTTATCCCCAGTGTGTGCATCCCACTACCCCGGCGGTCTCCAAGGGGAGGGCCCACTGCCGTGGCCACCATGTCTTTATTTTTGCCAGCCGACATCCCGATTGGCTGGCAAGATACTGACCCCGGGTTGGTCAGGGCCGTCAACGGGCAGCCTGGCACCCCCCGCACCCCCTCTTGGGTGCCAGGCTGCTGGCCCGTCCGAAACCCTCCCTGATGGCCCAGTGGGCTAAGATTTAAAATGCCCGATTCTCTCCCCTTTAACGGAGGGGACAGAGCGCGGTGACGTCACCACGACTGATCCAACCCAAATTCAATCCCCCAGCCTGCCTTCCTGTCGATGTCCCACCCCCACTGTGACAGATTTCCTGTGGGACTTTGAGAAAATGTCAAAGTCCTGAAAATCCTTCTTCCGACCACATCATGGATCCGTGCGGTGAGTACACAGAAAAAATCATGGGTACGCCAGCTTTCCTGCACGACTGATATTCGGCTCCGCCAAGTCTGCACAATCTACAAACATTACAGAGCAGCGACTGAGCCTGCAACCTTCAACTCTCCATAAACTCATCACCACACGACAGGGTGTGCTAGCTCACTACGACACCGAGGGAGCCCCATCCACTGTTGGCTCTTAAATCAAGTGATTTTTGTACAAAGCGACACTTTACATCATCTCCTCTCAAAAGCTTCTTCATGATCAGAGCTTTTTAAAGATTGTGGAGAATTAGGAAGTTGATACCGAGGGAGTAAAGGGTTATAGGGAGTGGGCGGGGAAGTGGAGCTGAGTCCATGATCAGATCAGCCATGATCTTATTGAATGGCGGAGCAGGCTCGAGGGGCCAAATGGCCGACTCCTGCTCCTATTTCTTATGTATACCCTCGCATTTCTGGTATAAGAACATATCAGGAAAGGGTTAACAGGCTGGGTCTCTTTATTCTTGGGAAAAGAAGGCTGAGGGGTGACCTAATAGAGGTCTTGAAAATGATGAAAGGTTTTGATCGAGTGGATACAGAGATAATGTTTCCACTTGTGGGGAAGAGCATAGCTAGAAGCCATCAATATAAGATCGTCACCAAAAAATCGAATAGGGAATTCAGAAGAAACTTCTTTACTCAGAGAGTGGTGAGAATGTGGAACTCACTGCCACAGGGAGTGGTTGAGGGTAATTATAGACCGGTTAGCCTGATATCAGTAGTGGGGAAAATGTTGGAATCAATTATTAAAGATGAAATAGCAGCGCATTTAGAAAGCAGTAACAGGATCGGTCCAAGTCAGCATGGATTTATGAAAGGGAAATCATGCTTGACAAATCTTCTAAAATTTTTTGAGGATGTAACTAGTAGAGTGGACAAGGGAGAACCAGTGGATGTGGTGTATTTGGACTTTCAAAAGGCTTTTGACAAGGTCCCACACAAGAGATTGGTGTGCAAAATTAAAACACATGGTATTGGGGGTAATGTACTGACGTGGATAGAGAACTGGTTGACAGACAGGAAGCAGAGAGTCGGGATAAACGGGTCCTTTTCAGAATGGCAGGCAGTGACTAGTGGAGTACTGCAGGGCTCAGTGCTGGGACCCCAGCTATTTACAATATACAATAATGATTTAGATGAAGGAATTGAGTGTAATATCTCCAAGTTTGCAGATGACACTAAGCTGGGTGGTGGTGTGAGCTGTGAGGAGGATGCTGAGAGGCTGCAGGGTGACTTGAACAGGTTAGGTGAGTGGGCAAATGCATGGTAGATGTAGTATAATGTGGATAAATGTGAGGTTATCCACTTTGGTGGCAAAAACATGAAGGCAGAATATTATCTGAATGGCGGCAGATTAGGAAAAGGGGAGGTGCAATAAGACCTGGGTGTCATGGTACATCAGTCATTGAAAGTTGGCATGCAGGTACAGCAGGTGGTAAAGAAGGCAAATGGTATGTTGGCCTTCATAGCTAGGGGATTTGAGTATAAGAGCAGGGAGGTCTTACTGCAGTTGTACAGGGCCTTGGTGAGGCCTCACCGGGAATATTGTGTTCAGTTTTGGTCTCCTAATCTGAGGAAGGATGTTTTTGCTATTGAGGGAGTGCAGCAAAGGTTCACCAGACTGATTCCCGGGATGGCAGGACTGACATATGAGGAGAGACTGGACCGACTGGGCCTTTATACACTGAAGTTTACAAGGACGAGAGGGGATCTCATAGAAACATATAAAATTCTGATGGGACTGGACAGGTTAGATGCAGGAAGAATGTTCCCGATGTTGGGGAAGTCCAGAACCAGGGGTCACAGTCGAAGGATAAGGGGTAAGCCATTTAGAACTGAGATGAGGAGAAACTTCTTCACTCAGAGAGTTGTTAACCTGTGGAATTCTCTACTGCAGAGAGTTGTTGATGCCAGTTCATTGGATGTATTCAAGAGGGAGTTAGATGTGGCCCATATGGCTAAAGAGATCAAGGGGTATGGAGAGAAAGCAGGAAAGGGGTACTGAGGTGAATGATCAGCCATGATCTTATTGAATGGTGCGGCAGGCTCGAAGAGCCGAATAGTCTACTCCTGCACCTATTTTCTATGTCTTTATGTTTCTATAGTATCGATCCATTTAAGGGGAGGCTGGACAAGCATATGAGGGAGAAGGGAACAGAGGGTTATGCTGATAGATTTAGATGAGGAAAAATGGGAGGAGGCTCGAGTGGAGCATAAACGCCGGCATGGACTGGTTGGGCCGAATGGCCTGTTTCTGTGCTCTATATCCTGTGTAATCCTATGTAAAATGATTTTGAAGTGCGCTGCTTTCAGCGTAGCGCGTTCTTTACCTGTTGCCGTGAGACTGGGTAATGATCGGGTGATGTGCGGAGAAGGAAAGTGAGATTTTCTCCGCGTTTAAATGTTCCGAAGTTCAGTTGTTGAGAGTGTGGAACTGCTCCAGGATTGGTCCCAGATTTTATCCTAGGTCTGGACTGCTGCCATCAACCTCACCCGTCCTGGACGACAGCCTTCAGGCTTCCTGTTCAGCTGTGACTCCTGCGGGAATGTAGGAGTGTGTGAGGGTTGGCGCACCGCTGTATCTAGCCTGCCAATTTTCCCAGTGTCGGCTGTGGCTCAGTGGGCAGCACACTCGCCTCTGAGTCAGAAGTTTGTGGGTTCAAGCCCAACTCCAGGGACTTGAGCACATAAATCTTGGCTGACACTCCCAGTGCAGTGCTGAGGGAGTGCTGCACTGTTGGAGGTGCCGTCTTTCGAATGAGACGTTAAAACTGAGGCCCCCTCAGGTGGATGTAAAAGATCCCATGGCCACTATTTCGAAGAAGAGCAGGGGAGTTATCCACAGTGTCCTGGTCAATATTTATCCCTCAATCAACAAAACAAAAACAGATTATCTGGTCTTTATCACATTGCTGTTTGTGGGAGCTTGCTATGCACAAATTGGCTTAAGCGTTTCCCACATTACAGCAGTGACTACACTCCAAAAGTACTTCATTGGTTGTAAAGTGCTTTGAGACGGCCGATGTTCGTGAAAGATGCTATAGAAATGCAAGTCATACTTTTTTTTGTTATCTACATTATCCTCCGACGCCTCTCCTCCATTGTGGAGCTCAGTGGGCCTGCCCTCGCCTGGTTCCACTCTCGCCTATCTGATCGTAGCCAGAATATCCTCAGCAATGGCTTCCCGCCCCCCGCCCCCGCGCCGTTACCTCTGAAATCATCCAAGGATCTATTTCTAGCCCCCCGCCACTTCCTACTTTACATGCTGGCCCTCGGCAACAAAACCCACAGACACTGGTTCAGCTTACACGTGTAGACTGACTGCACCCAGCTCCACACCTCCATCCCCCCACCCCCCCACCTCGACCCCTCCATCACCCCCCCTCGCCCACACTTCAATCACTCCCTCCACACCTCCACTGTCTCTGTTGTCTGATATCCAGTCCTGGATGGACTGCAATTCCCTCTGGTCCCGCCACAATCTCTCTGCCCTCACCGTCAATTCCATTTCTCTCCCCGCTCACTGCCTCAGGGTGGATGGGACTATTTGCAACCTCAACGTCCCAATTGATCCCGAGCCGATTGTCACACCCCATTACCCAACATCATGTCTACTTCCACTTCTGTAACATCGCCCGTCTCCACCCCTGCCTCAGCTTATCCGCTGCTGAAACCTTCATCCCTGTCTTTACCATTTCCAGGCAGGGGCAGGTTAACCGCGGGGCGGATGGGGCTGCAGCCCCAGGCCAACCAAATAAATGTAGGAAAAAAAATATAAGGCCTCCCAAATAGGCTGAATAGAATCGACAATAAGAGAGGAAAAACAAGACCGAGGAAAATAGATTCACTTGTTTATACCGATATACAGAAGTACCCATATACACTACTGTACTGATATACAGAAGTACCTATATACACTAATGTACCGATATACAGAAGTACCTATACACACTAATATATCTATATACACTAATGTACCTATATACACTAATGTAGCTATATACAGAAGTACCTATATACACTAATGTATCTATATACAGAAGTACCTATATACACTAATGTACCGATATACAGAAGTACCTATACACACTAATGTATCTATATACACTAATGTACCTATATACACTAATGTAGCTATATACAGAAGTACCTATATACACTAATGTATCTATATACAGAAGTACCTATATACACTAATGTACCTATATACACTAATTTACCTATATACAGAAGTACCTATATACACTAATGTATCTATATACAGAAGTACCTATATACACCAATGTATCTATATACACTAATGTACCTATATACACTAATGTAGCTATATACAGAAGTACCTATATACACTAATGTATCTATATACAGAAGTACCTATTTACACTAATGTACCTATATACAGTAATTTACCTATATACAGAAGTACCTATATACACTAATGTACCGATATACAGAAGTACCTATACACACTAATGTATCTATATACACTAATGTACCTATATACACTAATGTAGCTATATACAGAAGTACCTATATACACTAATGTACCTATATACAGTAATTTACCTATATACAGAAGTACCTATATACACTAATGTACCGATATACAGAAGTACCTATACACACTAATGTATCTATATACACTAATGTACCTATATACACTAATGTAGCTATATACAGAAGTACCTATATACACTAATGTATCTATATACAGAAGTACCTATATACACTAATGTACCTATATACACTAATTTACCTATATACAGAAGTACCTATATACACTAATGTATCTATATACAGAAGTACCTATATACACTAATGTACCTACATACAGAAGTACCTAGATATATGTACCGATATATAGAACAGAATATGTACTAGCCTGTTTTATTTCACATGTTATTGAGAAATTTGCATATATGTATAGGAATTGAGTATTGCAATGTTACCAGAACCAGAATATAAACCTACCTGATATACAGAATGTATGCTTTCATTGTTGAATATACCGGCCTATGTTTTCATAATCGGAATCATACACATGATGTAATGAACATGAACAAAAATAACTATTGGCCCATTTGGATCAGTTTGCCCCAGACCCATCAGGTCAGGCAGCATCTGTGGAGAGGGAAAGTTAACGTTTCAAGTTTGTGACCTTTCATCAGTAGATTCATCCAATGGGGTAGCAAAGAGTCTGTTCCCTTTCCAATTGGCCGTGGGAAGGTGGTGCATCTGAAGGATGGACCAATGGCGGGAGTGTGGGGGCGGGGCAGTTTGCAGCGGGAGGTCAGGTGATGAAATCTCCTGCGATGCACCCAATCAGAGCGGGCGACTCAGATGCCCAAATGGGGATGGTTGTGTTTTGGGGGACTCTGTCCACACTCCCAGGAAGTGATCAATATGCAGCGTGTACCCTCTACAAGATGCACTGCAGCACCTCCCAAACCCGCGACCTCTACCACCTAGAAGGACAAGGGCAGCAGGCGCATGGGAACACCATCACCTCCACGTTCCCCTCCATGTCACACACCATCCTGACTTGGGAAATATATCGGCCGTTCCTTCATCGTCGCTGGGTCAAAATCCTGGAACTCCCTCCCTAACAGCACTGTGGGAGCACCTTCACCACACGGACTGCAGCGGTTCAAGAAGGCGGCTCAGCACCACCTTCTCGCTGGGCGATTAGGGATGGGCAATAAATGCCGGCCTTGCTGGTGATGTCCACATCCTGGAACGAATAAAGAGAATATAATAAACGTTATGGTACATTTCAAGCCTTGTGTTTACACCTGTCAATGAACAGAAAGACATTTTATCATTTTTTAACTTTGTTTTTCTTGCATTCTCGTTCCCCTGCACCGCTATTGTGGCTGATAACAACACAGAAATTAATATTCTTCCCGGAATCTTCTCCAACCAGCCACCTTCGCATAATGAGACGGCAGTTAGACTGCCAACACTCGCAAGCCCGCGATACTTCCATCATGCTCTTCATGCCTGTGTTAGGTGAGGTTTTTTACAGAAAAATTTTGTGTGAGTCACGAGTAATTAAACAACCATTCAGAAATCACTGGACCCGTAAATGAATCATTGGTGCCAGCAGCATGAGAACAGACTAAGCACCAACTCCCAGGGTGGGCACCTGTACCCAGGTAGGACATGGGCTCCTAGGGTGAGCACCTGTACCCAGGTAGGACATGGGCTCCCAGGGTGAGCACCTGCTCCTAGGTCTTCAGCAGAGCTGATCTGTAGCCTGGATGACTGGCTTTCCCTTCTCAATGGTCCATAGTTGAAGGGTTGCAACTGTTAAATTGAAGCAATGTGCACATATTACAATAATACTTGGATGTCGTGCCGTACCCAATATTATGGAGCAATAACAATAACGTGCCTGTTGCATTGAGCACTGTACTGGGGGAATGAACTGTTTAGTAATTCAGTTTGGTTTCAATGCGTTCCTGGCCCTTTTATTAAACCCAGAAGAATAGAATTAAATGAAACACTAGCTGTTCTGCGTTGTTCCTGCAGTTGTTTCCAGTGAGGTGGGGGTGGGGAGAGTGGGGGTAGGGAGGGGTCGGGGAGGGAAGGGTTGGGGGAAGGTTGGGGGGTGGGGGAGGGTCAGGGAGGGCTGGGGTGGGGAAAGGGGAGGGCGAGGGCGGGACTCAATGTTCCCGTTAAGCTGTGCAGCCGCTTGTCAGCTTTACAATGGGGAAAAACCGCGCATGCGCGGAAATTTGAATGAGTCGCACAGCCCCCTCTCCTCCCTCCCCCACCCCGCCCCCCCCCCCGCCATCCCCCAAAAAAGAAAGTGAACATTGGTGGAGGGATGAGGAGGGGGCTGAACTTTCAGCTCAAGCCACACAGGCTAGCTGTGGAGTTTAGCTGGTTGGTCTGTAGAGACCTTACCCCAACATCAGGAGGGTCTGCAGCCCGAGCTGCTGGAAATGCATGTGTGGGAAATACGGTGTTTGTGTTATTGGAGGCGATAAAACCTTCATCCGTGTCTGTGTTACCTCTACACTCGACTATTCCAATGCTCTCCTCACTGGCTTCTCATCTTCAGCTCATCCAAAACTCGGCTGCCCGTGTCCTAACTCGCACCAAGTCCCGCTCACCCATCACCCCTGTGCTCACTGACCTATGTTGGCTCCCTCAATGTAAAAAGTTGCTTCCTCATGTTCAAATCCCTCCATGGCCTCGCCCCTCCCTATCTCTGTAATCTCCTCCAGCCCCACAACCACCATCCCCCCACCCCCCCCACCAAGATCTCTGCGCTCCTCCAATTCTGGCCCCTTGTATATCCCCAATTTTCATCGCTCAACCATTGGCGGGCGTGTCTGCAGCTGCCAAGACCCTCAGCTCTGGAACTCCCTCCCTAAACCTCTCTGCCTCTCTGTCCTCCTTAAAGCCTACCTTTTTGACTAAGCTTTTGGTCACCTGCCCTAATTTCTCCTTATGGGGTTCAGTGTCAATTTGGGACTGACTATGCTCCTGTGAAGCCCCTTGGGATGTTTTACGACGTTAAAGGCACTATATAAATGCAAGTTGTGTTGTTGCTCTGAAGCTAGCCTCCTGATGTAGACGGGGCCATTATACATCACGTGACCAATGTGTTGCATGAACGCTTCAATCAGGTGCTTGGATGGGCACTTGAAGTGCCGTAACCTGCAGGGTTACGGACCTAGAGCTGGTAATTGGGATTAGACTGGATAACCTCTTGTTGGCCGGCCAGATACGATGGTAAATATTGCAGGGAATCGAATACAGCCAGGGTGATCTGGACTAGTTTCGATCGCCTGGATGGGTTGGAGAGGAATTTTCCCAGATTTTTTTTTCCCCAATTGGCCTGGGTTTTTATCTGGTTTTTGCCTCTCCCAGGAGATCACATGGCTCCGGTTGGGGTGGAGTGTACAATGTTTCAGTGTAAGGGGTGTCGCAGTTGTGTGGGGCTGACTGGTTGGGCTGGGTGCTCTTTACCTTTCTGCCATTCCTCGTAGGTTTATATGTAACCTTCAGGACTGCTGACCGAGGGCCATGCGGCTCTTTGTCGGCCGGCGCGGACACGATGGGCCAAAATGGCCTCCTTCTGCCCTGTAAATTTCTATGTTTCTATCAGCTCAGGAATAACCTTGGAAAATGTTTGAATTTTATCCTAAAAACTTTTTCAAAAAGTTGCAATTCAGTAAACGAATGGAGATTAAAGTCTTCTTTACAAGCTTTACGCTTGGGTGCAGAAAACTGTATATTGTTTTAATTAAGTATTTACGCACTTGCAACAAAAGGTAGGCAGTGCATGTGGAGCGGGAACGAAGGGGCTTCATGTTGGGAAGTGTTGCAAGGTTTGCTCCGCATTAGGCAACGTGCCTATTCCAGTCGGAAAAGCTGATGAGGAGCAGATGGTTTGGTGGTTTCAGGAACATTCATCATCACAGTATAAAATTGTACAGCTGCAGCCTCGGTGACCGAGCCGAAAGATGTCGTTCCAGACCAGCTCTGCCGAGCCCTTTCAAGTGGTTCGATGGCTCAGTCCAGTAGCGCGCTGGGCTGGTTTGAGTTAAGACAGTTTGTTGCATGTCCTAGATTTGGTTTGGTGCACGGCACACTGTGAATACTTTGCTCCAACTCCCTTCCCTTTTATTATTAACTTTAATTGTCTCCATCAGTACTGTGAACGTGCCAACCCTTGGCTTGTGGAAAGGTAAAAGTCCAGGCATTGGAATCCAAAGTCTGCAAGGTTGGACAGAATTCTTCTTTGAGCATTCTTGATTTTAATGAGGTGTTTTTTTAAATCCCTCAATATGTGAAAAATGTGAACATGTTGTTCCCTCACTAAACTCACTTTATGGTCCCTCCGCTTTTTTGGATAGCCTTTGGGCCTTGCGCGGCGCATGGTGTTAATTTACTGCTTATTGGTTCAGTATGGTTCTCGCAAAACGCTCTGTCTGATCCATGAGCCCAAAGCACTTGGATTGTTTACCTGCTTTCACGACCGTGAACCTCTTTGTTCCTCCTGCTCCTTCGGATTAACATCGGATGCGGGAAGGGCTCGGAATCAGAAGCGAGGTTAACCAGACGGGAGATTTAAGGGATATCAGAGCTGCCATGCTAGAATTCGATCCCGTCAGTTCAGAAGAGGAAGTGGCTCATTAAGATAGCCGAGCAGAGGTTGCAACACAAACGGTGGCGAAAGCACCGATGGGTTGTTTCTAATTTGCGTTTTAAAAATAAAGGACGGGGAGCAGGGAATTGAAAAGTGTGAACACACAAATGAATCGCTGCCTGTTCAGGATCAGTGAAGTTTTTAATAATGATGTGTGTCAGCCATGGCTCACTGGGTCTCACACTCGCGCCTCCTCAGTCAGAAGGTCGCGGGTTCGAGTCCCACTCCAGAGACTTAAGCACATAATCCAGGCCGACACTCGCAGTGCTGTGCTGAGGGAGTGCCACACTGTCAGAGAGATGCTCACCCTATCAGCATAACCTTCTATTCCTTTCTCCCTCATGTGTTTATCCAGCCTCCCCTTAAATGCATCGATACTATTCGCCTCAACCACTCCCTGTGGCAGCGTGTTCCACATTCTCACCACTCTCTGGGTAAAGAAGTTTTTCCTGAATTACCGATTGGATTTATTAGTGACTGTCTTATATTGATGGTCTCCCCATACAGAAGGAGGAAACATCTCTGTATTTACCCTATCACATGCCTTCATAATTTTAATTGGTTCATCTTCTTAGCATTCTCTTGTTTCTAGGGGAAGAATTTTTTTAAATTTCAAAATATACTTTATTCATAAAAAAATTTGTACAGTATATTCAAAAGCAGTTCAGTACGTTTAGCTGCGGTCAGCAATCCCATACACTACATTGGGGTGCTGACGGTAGTTCCGTTCGATACATTTCCTTGCTTTCCAGTTCTAGTACAATTCGGTACAATACGGGATACATTTCATGTGTCACTATACAGTACACGGAATGGGTGACGGTACATTTACATTTTTCTTTTCAACATGCATTTCGAAACAGACCTTGCATTGTACATGGCACGACATTGGTGTTTACAGATCATGGTGCTCCATGTACAGAAAAAGTAAATTACAAATACAGCCCGAGGGGGGTTTTGTACTGATTCCTGCCCCCGGATTTTTCGTGGCAGAAGGGCTTTAAACTGTGGCCCTTCCCCACCGTGCCTTTGCGGCGACTGCACCAATTTTTATTGCGTCCCTCAGCACGTCCTGGATCTTGGATTGGGCCAGTCTGCAACACGCAGACGTGGACATCTCCTTGCTCTGGAAGACCAGCAAGTTTCGGCAAGACCAAAGAGCGTCTTTGACCGAGTTGTAGTGCACAGAGTCCTGTGTTACGGAGCTGCTTGGGATGAACCTCGACAGCAACCACTCTCTTTCTAGACCTGCCTTGCGAAGGCGCAATCCTGAAGGAGATGGGTGATAGTCTCGTCTGCCCCGTAGCCGACTCGGGGGCACCGTGCTGTGCTGCTGAGACGTCGGCTGTGCATGAAGGCTCTGACAGGTAAGGCCCTCCTCACTGCCAACCAAGCTACGTCTTGGTACTTGTGTGAAAGCTCTGGCGATGAGACATTCTGCCAAACAAGTTCGACAGTCCGCTCAGGGAACCACCCGACAGGGTCCACCCTCTCCTTCTTTCGTAGGGCGTCCAGGACCTTACATGCCGACCACTGTTTTATGGCCTTGTGGTCAAAGGGGTTTTTTGTGAAAAACTGTTCCACGAAGGACAGGTGGGCAGGCATGGTCCAACTGGTGGGGATGTTTCGCGGCAGCGTGGTCAGACCCATCCTTCTCAACAATGGGGACAGGTAGAACCTCAGCACGTAGTGACACTTGGTGTTTGTGTACCGGGGGTCTGTGCACAGCTTGAATACAGCCGCACACAAAGGTGGCCATCAGGATGAGGGCCACGTTCGGAACGTCCTTTCCTCCACTGTCTAGAGATTTGTACATCGTGTCTCTGCGGACACGGTCCATTTTGGACCTCCAGACAAAGTGGAAGACGGCCCGGGTGACTGCCGCGGCGCAGGAGCGTGAGATGGGCCAGACCTGTGCCACGTACAACAACACCGAGAGCACCTCACTCCTGATGACCAGGTTCTTGCCTGTAATGGAAAGGGAGCGCAGCTTCCACCATCCCAGTTTTTGTTTGACCTTGGCGATACGCTCGTCCCAGTTTTTGGCGCACGCCCCGTCCGCTCCGAACCATATTCCTAACACCTTCAGGAAATCTGGCTTGACGGTGAAGGGAATGGAGGCTCAGTCGGTCCAGTTGCCAAAGAGCATGGCCTCGCTCTTGCTGCGATTGACCTTTGCTCCCGAGGCCAGTTCAAACTGGTCGCAGATTGCTCGCAATCTGCGGACCGACTGCGGATCCGAGCAAAAGACGGCGACGTCGTCCATGTACAGGGTGGTCTTGACCTGAGCGTCTCCGCTGCCTGGGATCGTCACCCCTCTAATGCTCACATCCTTCCTGATGGTCTCAGCAAAGGGCTTGATACAACACACAAACAAGACAGACGAGAGAGGACAGCCTTGCCTGACTCCAGATCTGATTGGAAAGCTTTGAGTTTCCCACCCGTTGATTAGGACTGCACTACTGATGTCTGTGTAGAGCAGTTTGACACAATTGCGGATACCCTCCCCAAACCCCATTTTGGAGAGCACGTCCATCAGGTACGTGTGCGATATCCTGTCAAAGGCTTTCTCCTGGTCTAAGCTGATTAAACAGGTGTCCACCCTCCTGTCCCGCACGTAGGCGATCGTATCCCTGAGTAACACGAGGCTATCAGAGATCTTCCTGCTGGGTACAGCGCAGGTCTGGTCCGGGTGAATCACCAGCTCCAGAGCAGACTTGACCCCGTTGGCGATGACCTTTGACAGGATCTTGTAGTCCACATTGAGCAGCGAAATGGGCCGCCAGTTTTTGATTTCCTCCCTCTCCCCCTTCTGCTTGTAGATGAGGGTGATCTTGCCTTTCCTCATTGATTCTGACATGCTGCCGGCCAGAAGCATACCTCCGTACACTTCCAGCAGGTCTGGGCCTATCCAGTCCCACAGTGCCGAGTACAACTCAACCGGTAAGCTGTCGCTTCCGGGAGTTTTAGTCGTCTCGAAGGACCGGACGGCCTTTGTCAGCTCGTCCAGAGTTAGCGGGTGGTCCAGACTCTCCCGCTTGCTGTCGTCTAAGACCTCCGAAATAGACGACAGGAAAGACTGGGAGGCCGCGCGGTCTGTGGGCTTGACGTCATACAGCCTGGCATAGAAGGATTTGCTGATCCTCTGCATGTCAGCCTGCGAAGACGTCACAGAACCGTCTTCTTCCTTTAGGCTGGTGATCACAGAGCTCCCCCTGTGTACCTTTTGGAAGAAGAAACGCGAACACGTCTCATCCTGCTCGACGGAGCGGACTCTGGAGCGGAAGATGATCTTGGAGGACTCTGAGGCAAAGAGCGAGGCTTGCTGGCCCTTCACCTCTTCGAGCCTGTTCAATCTTCCCTGATCAATTCATCCCAGTAAATCTTGTTTGCACCTTCCCCAATGCCTCTCTAACCTTTTTATAATGTGGAGACCAGGCCTGTTCACAGTGCTCCAAGTGCAGTCTAACCAGGGTTCTATATAAGTTTAACATAACTTCTCTACTTTTCAATTCTATCCCTCTAGAAATGAGGAACATATGTGGCTGAATTTATTTGAACCTACTTGTGGGTTGTGGGTGGAATTTATTCTGGCAATCTGCGCCCCCAACCCTGGTCAAAGCTAAAGGAACGAGCTGAAGTTAGCGCCGACTTCTATCATGGACCTGCTGATGCAACACATCACACCAATGGACTGTTGGGGAATCACACCACTCTCCGAAACTTTCCGTCATCTTATTAATACAAACACTGCCCTCCCCCTGAGCTGGCTCACTTGAATCTCACGTCAGTTCCATAATCACTCGCCCGATGTTGGACCAGAAGCAGATGTGAGTGTTACTTCAAGGCAAAATAAGGAGTTGTAGGTAACTGGAGCGATCGTCACATCCATTAACTTCAAATCAGCCATCAATTGAACTGGGGCAGAGGTAAGTGAAACAAGGGAGAGCCCTACAAAGTGGTACTCCGAAACTGGGCCAAATTCAAACTAGTAATCTGCCTGACTCTAATTTTAAGGTTACACCTTGTTCTGGACTCCTCCCCCCCCCCCCCCCCCCCCCCCAACAGAGGAAATCGTTTCTCTCTATCTACCTATCGAATCCTTTAATCATCTTAAACACCTCAATTAGATCACCCCTTAATCCTCTGTACTCAAGGGATTGCCATTGCGGGATTGGCAATAGATGTAAACTTTGCTTATACACAATTTGTCTTTTTTTCTGTCAGCTGTTCTCCTTGGTGTCCTTGGGCCAATATTTATCTCTCAACCAACACCTAAATCATATTATCTGATCATTATCACAGTGCTGTTTGTGGGAGCTTGCTGTGCGCAAATTGACTGCCGTGTTTCCCACATTACAACAATGACTACACTTCAAAACGTACTTCATTGGCTGTACAGCGTTTTGAGATGTCCAGTAGTCGTGAAAGGCGCTATATAAATGCAAGCTCTTTCTTTCCTTCTTGTGTGTTTGTGCATTGCATCTGAAAGTCTAGTAAATAGGGAGGGGGCCAAAATGAATCTTTGCCCAGGGGCCCCCGCAAGCCATATGGCGCTTGTGGTTGGGGGGGGTGGCGCGGGGGTGGGTGGTTGGGTTCCTGCTCCTGATCGTCATGCAACGACCTGTGCAGGGTTGGACGTAAGTGAGGCAGGGATTGAGATAAGGACTCCCCACCCACATCTTGCCAACCTTCGCTGCAGCAGCAGAGAGGTGAGGAATGACCACAGGTGGGGTATGACTACAGTTGGCACCCGTGGTACTTTGGGAAAGAATCTCCAGGGTTCGCCCGATGCCACCGGGTGTCTGAGGCTCTTCCACCGGTGCCGTCGGACCAGCGGGAGTATCCCCATGGGAAATCCTATAATGTCTTGGCCTTTCAGACGAGACGTTAAACCGAGGCCTATCTGCTCTCTCAGGTGGACCTAAAAGATCCCATGGCACTATTTCGAAGAAGAGCAGGGGAGTTATCCCCAGTGTCCTGGAGCCAATATTTATCCCTCAATCAAAGTAACAAAAAACAGATTATCTGGTCATTATCACAGTGCTGTGTGTGGGAGCTTGCTGTGCGCAAATTGGCTGCCGCATTTCCCACATTACAGCAATGACTATGCTCCAAAAGTACTTCATTAGCTGTAAAGCACATTGAGACCATCCGGTAGTCATGAAAGGCGCTATATAAATCCAAGTCTTTCTTTCTTGCAAGAAAGGAGGGAGAAATGGGGGTCAGGGAGAAGGCATGATCTGGGGAAGGATATGTTCTGCTTGACAACTCGCCGAGGCTTCTTCAACAGCACCTCCCAAACCCGTGGCACACACACCATCCTGACTTGGAAATATATCGGCCGTTCCTTCATTATCACTGGACCCAAATCCCCCAACTCCCTCCCTAACAGCACTGTGGGAGCACCTTCACCACACGGACTGCAGCGGTTCAAGACGGCGACTCACCACCATCTTCTCAAGGGGCAGTTAGGGATGGGCAATAAATGGCGGCCTTGCCAGCGATGCCCATAGTCCAAGAATAAATAAGAAAATAATCTTTTTGTTGCAGTTCCACGTTAAAAGTAAATTACATTCGGTGCCATTTGCGCTTGGCTGTGCTTTATTTTTGAACATATAGGTGCCAGTGTTTCTAATAAAATTATTTGGAACATATGAAATTACTACAAATACTGAGCAGGACATTTCTGCAAGAGCTTCATAAACCATTCCCAAAGCTGTAATACATTATGCTGGTACATGCTTTTTCAGTTAATCTTATTGGAGAGTGGCTCCGTTATTAAAAAACAATCCTGTAATAAGTGGACTGTTTATTATTCAGGCAGTGGCTGCTCTCCATGTGCTGTCCTTGTGACCTTGCAGTGAGTTGCTCGTTGGCGTCTGTTCGGGTCTCAGGCATGCAACGATGACCGGAGAACGAATGTGGACTGTAGAGCTGAGCCCAGTTATAACATTCAATTGTAATTCTGCGAAGTGTTATTCCCATTCACTCTCACTGTATAGAATCTCACTGCACCAACACCTTCCCAGTCACTCCCCCTGGACAAAATTCCAACTGGGCACTTTGGGATGTCCTGAGGCTGTGAAATGTGTTGTGTAAATGCCAGTTCTCTCTTTCTCATAGTTTTGGCAGGGCCTCTTTAACTTGCACAATGACTTTCCTCAGAGTCCCTTGGCATTCTGTCACTGAGCACTGTGCAAAGAGGACGTCATCATCATCGGCGGTCCCTTGAAACGAGGATGACTTGCTTCCACGCCAAAAAAGGACGAGTTCACAGGTGTTTCAATGAAGGACCCAATATTCCAGATCCCGAACTACATGTTGAAGGGTGGAAGATATCTGAGCGTGGATTTTTTTAACGTGGGGTGGCCATTGCACACCAGCCACCACACGGGCTTGACCGAGCACGGTCTTGGTCCAGTGGCAAGGATTACCCAAGACGACTGGATACTAGCTCTGCTGCACGGACCTAGTGCGCACACATATTGCAGTGTGGGCTGGCCCGTGCTGCCCCTGGGCCCCTGGCCCAGAACTCACGCCTCTCCTGGGCCCCTATCACGTCCCTCCACAATCTCTCGCCGCTCCTTCGCCCCGACCTCGCCGCTGCTGCTGTATCTGCCCACGCTCCAATCACCGACCTGGACCTTGATGACGTCACTCTTCGCTGCCGTTGCCCTCCTGCACCAGCTTGTGCTGCTCCCTGGAGTGGTATGCCTCCATGCTGCCCATGTCGCCGCTCGCTGCTCCTTGGATACCAGGTGGCTCGCATCTACGAGTGTCGCTATGCAGCTAATGAGAATGCAGTGTCAGCTGTGGCTCATTGGGTAGCACCCTCGCCTCTGAGTCAGATAGGTGGTGGGTTCAAGTCCCACTCCAGGGATTTGAGCACAAAACAATCTAGGCTGACACTCCCAGTGCCAGTCCTGAGGGAGCTGCATTGTCAAAGGTGCTGTCTTTCAGATGAGATGTTAAACCAAGACCCTGTCTCCTCTCTCAATGGGACTCGAACCCACAACCTTCTGACCCAGAGGTGAGTGTGCTGCCCACTGAGCCACACTCGGTGTGTCAGGAAGCTCAGTGCCGGACCTTAGGAATAAATGCCTGAGAACCAGAACTCTCTGTTCAGATTCACCCACTGAGCCCGTCAAGGAGACGGATCGCCGTTTGTAAAATGGACCCAACTGGAACCGAGCACGAAATGAATTATGAGCCGAAATATATGCAGGCACGTGGAATTTGTTTCTGAAAAGTTTTATTTTAACTTCCTGACTCAACGCCCTCCCCCTCTCCAGTCTATGAAGAGGCTTCTTTGCAACCCGTTAGCATACATCTCTCTTTAGAATCTCACGCAACTTATCACCTGAATTTAAATCTCGAGCTCCCTTATCCATCGATCAGCACATAAATCATGTTTGTTTTTAAAAGGAGAGTATTCACAAAAATCTTTACACTTTGTTTACAAATGTTCCAGTCATAAGAACATAAGAATTAGGAGCAGGAGTCGGCCATTCGGCCTCCCGAGCCTGCTCCGCCATTCAATAAGGTCATGGCTGATCTTCTCCCTCAACTCCACTTCCCTGCCCGATCCCTATATCCCTTGATTCCCTTATTGTCCAAGAATCTATTGATCTCTGTCTCGAATATACTCAACGACTGAGCCTCCACAGTCAATTAATGTTTTATGTTGGAAAGAAATGTTTTATTTCAAAAAGTATTTCTCCTCTGGTCTCTTGATGCCATTGACTCCACGAATACAGGAGGATCCTGTGGCCTGTGGATTGGTTAATGGACAGAAAACAGAGAGTAGGAATAAACGGGCATTTTTGGGTTATAACTAGTGGGGTGCCGCAAGGATCGGTGCTTGGGCCTCAGCTATTCACAATCTATATCAATGATTCGGATGAAGGGAACAAATGTAATATATCCAAGTTTGCTGATGATACAAAGCTAGGTGGGAATATATGTTGTGAGGATGATGTAAAGCGGCTTTAAGGGGATATAGGCAGGCTAAGTGAGTGGGCAAGAACATGGCAAATGGAATACAATGTGGAGAAATGTGAAGTTATCCACTTTAGTAGGGAAAATAGAAAAGCAGAGTATTTTTTAAATGGTGAGAGATTGGGAAATGTTGGTGTTCAGAGGGACCTGGGTGTCCTTGTATACGAATCACTGAAAGTTAACCTGCAGGTACAGCAAGCAATTAAGAAAGCAAATGGTATGTTGGCCTTTATTACAAGAGGATTTGAGTATAAGAGTAAAGACGTCTTACTGCAATTATACAGGGCCCTGGTGAGACCACACCTGGAGTATTGTGTACAGTTTTGGTCTCCTTACCTAAGGAAGGATATACTTGCCACAGAGGGAGTGCAGCGAAGGTTCATCAGACTGATTCCTGGGATGGGGGGATTGTCCTATGAGGAGAGATTGAGTAGACTGGCCGATATTCTCTAGAGTTTAGAAGAATGAGAGGTGATCTCATTGAAACATACAAAATTCATAGGGCTTGACAGGGTAGATGCAGGGAGGATGTTTCCTCTGGCTGGGGAGTCTGGAACCAGGAGTTATAATCTGAGACAGTGGCGGAAAGGTATCAGCTCTGCAGTTGGAAGGAGGGGCCTGGCCATGCAACTCGCCTGCAAGGACTTACAATCAACGCTGGACTGACCATTTGCAGGTGGTTGAGTGTACAATTGCTTGAGACATTATTGGTGTACTGCTCGAATAGTGGTTGGGGTCTTAGGAACAATAAAAGATTAAAGGCAGAACTTGTGTGTGGTGTAACTTCTCATAAGTCCCAAGTCCGAACTCTGTAACCTCTTAGACGGGGCGAGCGGTAATTCTGCACATCATAAAGGCATTTGGGCCTCTAAAGTTGGGCCTATATTCATTGGAGTTTAGAAGAATGAGAGGTGATCTTATTGAAACGTATAAGATTCTGAGGGGGCTTGACAAGGTAGATGCAGAGAAGGATGTCTCCCCTCGTGGGGGAATCTAGAACTAGGGGACATAGTTTCAGAATAAGGGGTCGCCCATTTAAAACAGAAATGAGGACGAATTTCTTCTCTCAGAGAGTCGTGAATCTTTGGAATTCACTGCCCCAGCGAGCTGTAGAGGCTGGGTCATTGAATATATTTAAGGCGGAGATAGACAGATTTTTGAATGATGAGGGTTATGGGGAGCGGGCAGGGAAGTGGAGTTGAGTCCATGATCGGATCAGCCATGATCGCATTAAATGGCGGAGCAGGCTCGAGGGGCCGAATGGCCGACTCCTGCTCCTATTTCTTATATTCTTATGTTATTATTTACAAAAAAAAAAAGCAATATTTCAACACCACGGCCATGCCGATTGATTTACCAAGATCATCGCAGCTCAGAATATTTTGAATAGGAAACAGCGAGTAAGGAAAGGCGGGCTTCCTCTGGGGGGTTTGCGAATGGCTGTTTGCTTTGGCAGCCAAGGAACACAAATGTAAGACTGAGCCACAATGAACACACGCATTTGACTTCATTACTGGTGATGGATTAGTAGATCTGTTACTTTTTCATTTATTTTGCTATCATTTATATGTTTGCATTTTCTCTGGTCTTGGTGGTATGCCAGCCAGAATCTGACTTCTACAGATGCCACTGATCAGATATGCTCAGTCCATGTTTGTAACCTCAAAGTAAATAATACCGATGACAAGGTTTACAGTTTGAGTTCTGTTCTTACAGTGAGATACTATTTTTTTGGGGGGTGGGGATGGGGGTGGTTGGTGAAAAATTCTTGGATAATTCTAGAGCGATTTAATAATTTATTCCAGCTGATGTGATGGTCCCGAGCTTGGGGCAGAGTTCCTTATCTGTCACTGCTAAGATGGAGCTGTGTTTACACCGGCCTGTCCTTTTAAGGTATTCCCAGTGAGGATGCAGCCAAATTAGGCACCTCCTGAGGTCGGAGGTTAATTGCCATGGGGAGGTTTCTGTAGATTGACAGCTGGTTGTATCATAGCAATTGCTCGATGTAAACAGACTAAGGTCTATCTAGTTCGCCGCCTCCTCTCTCTCAGGCAGTCCCTCGGAGTCGAGGATGACTTGCTTGTACACTAACATGAGTTCTCAGGTGACTGAAGAGGCCAATACGGGACCTACAGTCTCTGTCACAGGTGGGGCAGACGATGGCTGGAGGGACGGGTGGGTGGGGGGCTTGGGTTGTCGCGCGCTCCTTCCGCTGTTTGTACTTGGCTTCCATGTACTCCCGCAGAAGAGACTCGAGGTGTTCGGTGCCATCCCGGATGCTCCTCCTCCGCTTTGAGCGGTCTTGGGCCAGGGATTCCCAGGTGTCGGTGGGGATGTTACACTTTTTCAAGGAGGCTTTGAGGGGGGCCTTGAAGCGTTTTCTCTGTCCTTCTGGGACTCGCTTGCTGTGTCGGAGCTCAGAGTAGAGCACTTTGGGAGTCTAGTATCGGGCATGTGAACTGTCATGTAAGTAGACCATGTATACTAACTGTATGGTCACACTGCGCTGGGAGACCTGAGGGTCACCTGCATAGGTGTGCAGGGCCCAGTATAAAAGGCTGCCCACCATGCTTGTACCTCACTCTGGAATTACAATAAATGGGACTAAGGTCACAACAGCTCAAGTACAATACTAGACCTCGTGGAATCATTCATAAGAGTATTAAAGGCATAACACGAACTATGTGGCCCATTGATCGGAGCTGATCAAGCATGGTCAACGCCTCGATGCCGGGATGTTGGCCTGAGAGAGAACACTGACATTGGTGCGCCTATCCTGCCAATGGATCCAATGATAATGGGGTTGTTGACCAATCACAGCCATCAATCTCTATCAATGGGTCTACAACAGACCCCGACACGAGGTGAGGAAGACCCCCAGTGGGGGGAGAGCTTTGGGGACCACAGGTCCACAGTCCCGTGTTCCCTCCGAGCTCACTGCACTCCACACCTCACGTCTCACATTACTCACATACTGGAGCACAGTTGTTATTTTCTGAAAGAAATCTATCAAGTTTGGATTTGAATGAATCAATACTAACTACTTCCACCATCTCCCCAGGGAACCTGTTCCATAGATTCACCACTCACTCACTGAAATATTGATTCAACAGATACACTCTGTTATATACTAGAGATCTCTCATAGTGTTGCTCATGGTAAGTGCAGGATACAGGGTTTTCTAACATTACAAATAAACACTTGCATTTAGATAGCGCCTTTAACAATCTCAGTTGCACTGTACAGCCAATTTGTGCACAGCAAGCTCCCATAAACAGCAATTTGATAATGACTATATCATCTGTTTTTTAGTGATGTTGGTTGAGGGATAAATATTGGCCCCAGGACACCAGGGATAACTCCCTCTGCTCTTCTTCAAAATAGTGACATGGGATCCTTCATATTCACCTGAGAGGGTAGACGGGGCCTCGGTTTAACGTCTCATCTGAAAGATGGCAGTTCCGACAGTGCGGCACTCCCTCAGTACTGCCCCTCCAACAGTGCGGCACTCCCTCAGTACTGCCCCTCCGACAGTGCGGCGCTCCCTCAGTACTGCCCCTCCGACAGTGCGGTGCTCCCTCAGTACTGCCCCTTGACAGTGTAATACTCCCTCAGTACTGCCCCTCCATCAGAGCAGTGCTCCCTCAGTACTGCCCCTCCGACAATGCAGCATTCCCTCAGCACTGCTACTCCGACAGTGCAGCACTCCCTCAGCACTGCACTGGAAGTGTGAGCTTAGATTTATATGCTCAAGTCGCTGGAGTGGGACTTGAACCCACAACCTTCTGACGCCGAGGCGAGAGTGCTGTCCACTGAGCCACAGCTGACAATAAAAGTGTTAACAACTAGGTGTGACGGGGAAAGTGTTACAGGAAGCATGTGTGACACTTGCAAGTTATACGTAATACTTGTTACATAAATACATAATTATAATATAAATGCATTGAGGACTAGGAGGCACAGAGAAGGCATAAACGTCAGGACCTACAGATATTCTCATGGCCCAGGAAAACAAAGAAAACGTTGATAGTCTGCTGCTCCATTATGGCCTCGTTTTCCAGGAACTTGAGCCCTGCCTGCCCTGTGGCTCGCTCTAACGCTGTGGGCTGCTGATCATTTTGAGCATATAGAGGCGCAGGAGCGGGTGCAGAGAAGATTTACAAAGATGATACCAGAAATGCGAGGGTATACATATCGGGAAAGGATGAACAGGCTGGGTCTCTTTTCTCTTGAAAAAAGAAGGCTGAGGGGTGACCTAATAGAGGTCTTTAAAATGATGAAAGATTTTGATCGAGTGGATACAAAGAGAGTGTTTCCACGTGTGGGGAAGAGCATAACTAGAGGCCATCAATATAAGATCGTCACCAAGAAATCCAATCGGGAATTCAGAAGAAACCTCTTTACCCAGAGAGTGGTGAGAATGTGGAACTCGCTGCCACAGGGAGTGGTTGAAGCGAATAGTGTCGATGCATTTAAGGGGAGGCTGGATAAACATATGAGGGAGAAGGGAATAGAGGGTTATGCTGATAGATTTAGATGAGGAAAGACGGGAGGAGGCTCGAGTGAAGCATAAACGGCGGCATGGACTGGTTGGGCCGATTGGCCTGTTTCTGTGCCGTATATCCTATCTATCGATCTCAGATATAAAATTATTAATTGAGCGAGCATTTACCACTTTTTATGGGAGAGTGTTCCACACTTCTCCCACCCTTTGCGTGAAGAAGTGTTTCCGAACTTCTCTCCTGAGTGGCCTGCTCTAATTTTAAGGTTATGTCCCCTTGACCGAGATTCCCCAACCAGCAGATTTATTATCGAGCAATCCCCCACTGAGGGCACTTTATGGCCAGCAGCAACTATCTTTGTCACCTCCATCAGGCCTACATCCCTTGTCCCCGAACTCTCTCTTCCTCTGACTCTGACCTCTCGCACATTCCCTCTGCCTTCGCCGCACCATTGATGGATGTACCGCCAAACACTCAGGCCCCAAGCTCGGGAACTCCCTCCTAAACCTCTCCGCCTTTCTACCTCCCTTTCCTCCTTAAAACCTGATTCTCTAACCTATCATCATCATAGGCGGTCCCTTGGAATCGAGGAACACTTGCTTCCACTCTTAGAATGAGTCCTGAGGTGGCTGAACAGTCCAACACGAGAGCCACAGTCCCTGTCACAGGCGGGACAGACAGTCGTTGAGGGAAAGGGAGGGTGGGACAGGTTTGCCGCACGCTCTTCTCCGCTGCCTGCGCTTGGTTTCTGCATGCTCTCGTCGACGAGACTCGAGGTACTCAGCGCTCTCCCGGATGCACTTCCTCCACATTGGGGCAGTCTTTGGTCAGGGACTCCCAGATGTCGGTGGGGATGTTGCACTTTATCAAGGTGGCTTTGCGGGTGTCCTTGTAACATTTCCTCTGCCCACCTTGGGCTCGCTTGCCGTGAAGGAGTTCTGAGTAGAGCGCTTGCTTTGGGAGTCTTGTGTCTGGCATGTGGACAATGTGGCTCGCCCAACGGAGCTGATCAAGTGTGGTCAGTGCTTCGATGCTGGGGATGTTGGCCTGATTTCAGTAGCTCCCTTCGAATATTTCCTTTCATTGTCTTAGTTTCCATTTTGTTATTGATTACGCCTCTGTGTGAAGCACTTCGGGACATTTTTTTTGCATTAAAGGCGCTATATTAACGCACTGTAAAATGACTTGTTAGGGAGAAGAAAAGTAATGGAGAGGGGACTGGATGGTCATAAAGAGTGAAAGAAAGAAAGACTTGCATTTATATAGCGCCTTTCATGACTACCGGATGTCTCAAAGCGCTTTACAGCCAATGTCATACTTTTGGAGTGTAGTCACTGTTGTCATGTGGGAAACGCGGCAGCCAATTTGCGCACAGCAAGCTCCCACAAAGAGCAATGTGATAATGACCAAATAATTTGTTTTTGTGATGTTGATTGAGGGATAAATATTGGCCCCAGGACACCGGGGATAACTCCCCTGCTCTTCTTCGAAATAGCGGCCATGGGATCTTTTAACATACACCTGAGAGAGCAGACGGAGCCTTGGTTTAACGTCTCATCCGAAAGATGGCACCTCCGACAGTGCGGCGCTCCCTCAGCACTGCACTGGGAGTGTCAGCCTGGATTTATATGCTCAAGTCCCTGGAGTGGGACTTGAACCCACGACCTTCTGACTCCGTGGTGAGTGTGCTGCCCGCTAAGTCACGGCCGAAACATAAAAGAGCATTGGAGAGATAGAATAGAGAGACAAGGAGAGTTGAAAGGAATATAAGAACATAAGAACCAGGAGCAGGAGTCGGCCATTCGGCCCCTCGAGCCTGCTCCACCATTCAATAGATTATGGCTGATCTTCTACCTCAGCTCCAGTGTCCCATCCTATCCCACCGAAGGAGGTCTGTGGACCAGTAAATGGACAGAATCCCAACATTAGCTCAACTTTCCTTCCAGGCATGCGGCCCAGTTCTCTGCCTTTAGCATCTGTTTCATGTCAATGTGTTTGAAGATGGCAATGAATCGGCGAGAGCGGGGCAGTGCAATCTCGTCACGCTCTGCGCCAGTGACTGATGTGTCAGCCTGTTCTTTCAAATCCAGCCTGTCTAGACCAACAGGAAAGAGAATTTCATCTGCTATTTATTCTCTGCGATGTATTCTATCTGATAGACCAACTCAGTCGGTCCACCCACCTGCAGTACATTTCATAGCATCACGGGCGATTTCTGCCCCAAAATCCTGCAAATCTATTTCTGATCTGTAATTTACATGGGAGTGTGTGTCTGTGCCTGCATGTGTGGTGTGCGTGTATGCTGTGTGTATATCTGTACATGTGGTACACCTGTGTGTGTGTATCTGTATGTCTGATACACCTGTGTGTGTGTCTCTGTGCACCTCTGTGTGCACGCGTGCGTAAGTATGTGTGTGTAGATGTGGTGTATGTGCCTGTGTGCAAGTGTCTGTGTGATCTGGATCTTCAGCCCATTTTCCTGACTTGCGCACTGCAGGAAATTAGCCACTACCCAGGACAATCCATCCAATTGATCCAGAAATATCTCTGTGATTCACACACAATGAACTACTTTGAGGAGCAATGATTGCTGTTATTGAGGTAAACATGGCCAGCATTCTGTGCTTGCCAACATCCCCGTAACAACAAAGTGATGGATATCCCGCTCATCCACTGATAGTCATGTTGGGTGAGGGAGAAATGTTGGGCAGGACACCGAGAAAACTCCACCACTCGACTTCAATTAGCGCCGTGGGATCTTATTCAGTGATGGGACCTCAGACAATGCACCATTTCCCAGGGTTGCACTGGAGTGCCAGACTGGGAAAAGAAAAAGAAAAAACAATAATATAATCAATCGAAAGGAAAGAATTTAATTTAATGAAAATTCTCCTTAATGCTTTGATTTTGGAGGAGGCCTTTATAAGTTTTTAAAATTCATTCTTGGATGTGGGCATCGCTGGCAAGGCTGGCATTTATTGCCCATCCCTAATTGCCCCCTTGAGAAGGCGGTGGTGAGCCGCCTTCTTGAACCGCTGCAGTCCGTGTGGTGAAGGTGCTCCCACAGTGCTGTTAGGGAGGGAGTTCCAGGATTGTGACCCAGCGACGATGAAGGAACGGCCAATATATTTCCAAGTCAGGATGGTGTGTGACTTGGAGGGGAACGTGGAGGTGATGGTGTTCCCATGCGCCTGCTGCCCTTGTCCTTCTAGGTGGTAGAGGTCGTGGGTTTGGGAGGTGCTGCCGAAGAAGCCTTGGCGAGTTGCTGCAGTGCATCTTGTAGATGGTACACACTGCAGCCACGGTGCGCCGGTGGTGGAGGGAGTGAGTGTTGAAGGTGGTGGATGGGGAGCCAATCAAACGGGCTGCTTTGTCCTGGATGGTGTCAAGCTCCGAGTGTTGTTGGAGCTGCACTCATCCAGGCAAGTGGAAAGTATTCTAGCACGCAGTGCCGAGCTTCCAATAAAAGAGTTTCCAAACCAGTCGATTGTTTGAGTGAAATGGAGGCAATAGTGAAATAAAGAAAGAAAGATATATTTTCACAGCGCCTTATTACAGCCCACAAGCATTTCAAAGAGTGAATTACATTGAAGTTATGTAGATAAACAATTAATTGAGAATTTTAAGAAACATTTTCAGTCATTAACAGGCAACAGCAACATTTAGAAGATTGATTTTACAACAACCAGAGCTTAGTGTTATATAAGAACATAAGAAATAGGAGTAGGAGTCGGCCATTTGGCCCCTCGAGTCTGCTCCGCCATTCAATAAGATCATGGCTGATCTGATCATGGACTCAGCTCCACTTCCCTGCCCGCTCCCCATAACCCTTGACACCCTTATCGCTCAAAAATCTGTCTACCTCCAACTTAAATATATTCAATGACCCAGCCTCCACAGCTCCCTGGGACAGAGAATTCCACAGATTCACGATTCTCTGAGAGAAGAAATTCCTCCTCATTTCCGTCTAAGGCGACCCCTTACTCTGAAACTATGCCCCCTAGTTCTAGATTCCCCTATGAGTGGAAACATCCTCTGTGCATCTACCTTGTCGCGCCCCCTTGGTATCTGATACATTTCTCTGCTACTCTGATCTTTTGCGTGTATGGGACTGGGAGTGAAAGGGTTAAAGAACCCTGAAGGATAATTGAAGCGTTTTTGGAGCCCATATCGCCGTGCAGTACTGGGGACGTGCTGGAGATGGCAACAGCAGCACACAGTGAAGAGGGACCCAAACCTTGCAGCCAATCTAATTGGGGCTGAAGATGCTCAGATAATCAAAGGGCAATCAGGAAAGTGGCAGTCTCTGATTTTCCTTTCATGTACTTGCCAAGGTCAGAGCAGCGCCAATGAGGTTTTATGAGAAAATCAATGAGGCAGATTGCAAATCCAATGAAATGCAGAGAGATGTGCATTTTATAGAGACACACAGACTTTCTCGCCCACTGTCCCTGTTCCTTCTCCCAACCTGCAGTCGTGCCTGGAAGGCTTTACTGAATTCATTATTTTATAATAAATGTTGCACTTTAATCTTCAGAGATACAAAGGTGAGAAGAATACCTGAAATTCCGATAGAGGTCTTCCCGTGGGCAAACTAAAAAAGGTAAAAAAACTGCACACTTATCTGTTGCTGCTGTGCCCGCTGAAATTTCCGAGCCTGAGGCCTTCACTCCTACGCATCGCAGCATGTGCACGTCAGGACGTGCGCAGGGCTGGAGCTGTAGCCACATGGCTCTGGGCAGCCAATCAAGGTACAGTATGTTCTCATTCATAATAATGGGAGCTCCGTAAGTTGGAGTTCCCATTATTATGATTGAGAAAACCCCAAACACACAAAAAATCAATAAAAAATAGAAAAGTACATGACATATTTAAGAATCATTTAAATTAAAATTCTTACAAAAAATAATATTTTCCTGACTTTTTTTAAAGATGCCTTAAAATAAACTTACCATAGTGGGGAGGGTTTTAACAATAAAGTATGTTTTCATATGTGTTTATTTAATTTAATTTTAATTTTTTAATGTATTTTTAAACACTTGCGTCTGTACCAGTAGGCTCTACGCCTGCTTTTTCAGGCGCAAGATTTTAAAGGACGTTTGCAGGGCAAGATATTCGTAAATATCGGAAGTCTTGCCCTGCAAATGTTTTCGCTCCCAATGTGCGTGAGATCTGTCAAGCCAGAAACTTGACCGATTGGAAAAGCCGGTCTGAAACCCGGCTTTTCCAATGCCTTCCCGGGTCTGTAGGAACTCCATACGGACCCGGGACATCGGAATTTCAGGGCCATTGAAGGGGAGTAAAAACAGAGAATGCTGGAAACACTCAGCGGGTCAGGCAGCATCTGTGGAGAGAGAGACAGAGTTAATGTTTCAGGTCGATGACCCTTCGTCAGAACTGTTCAGCTTCTAGCATCCGTAGCATTTTGCTTTTATATTAAAGGGGAAGTTTACATTAAATAGGAATTCACACCATAATTCTGAATGGTGTCAGCCGTGGCTCAGTGGGCAGCACCCTCGCCTCTGAGTCAGAAGGTTGTGGGTTCAAGCCCCACTCCAGAGACTTCAGCACAAAAATCTAGGCTGACACTCCCAGTGCAATGCCGAGGGAGCGCTGCACTGTCGGAGGTGTGCCGTCTTTCGGATGAGGCGTTAAACCAAGGCCCCGTCTGCCCCCTTGGGTGGATGTAAAAGATCCCATGGCACTATTTCGAAGAAGAGCAGGGGAATTATCCCCGGTGTCTAGGGCCAATATTTATCCCTCAATCACAGATGATCTGGTCATTATCATATTGCTGTTTGTGGGAGCTTGCTTTGCGCAAGTTGGCTGCCGCGTTTCCCACATTACAACAGTGACTACACTCCAAAAGTACTTCATTGGCTGTAAAGTGCTTTGGGACGTCCGGTAGTCGTGAAAGACACTATGTAAATGCAAGTCTTTCTTTCTCTTTTTCTCTCCTTATCTCTCTCTGTCTCTCTTTCTTTCTCTCTCTCTTTCTCTCTCTCTCTCTTTCTCTCTCTTTCTCTCTTTCTCTCTTTCTTTCTCTCTTTCTCTCTGGAGGAACATGATGGTGATTGAGTCATGGCTTGTTACTGTGTTTAGTGATTTAGAATGGCTTGTTACTGGGCTACGGACATTGCTCGGGGGAGGGAAGACACAATACAATTGTTTTTTTGGCATAGTCGTGTTCCCCTTTGTACCTGTAAAACCCCAGACCCCGCAATGGATCTTGATGTCCTCCCCGCCCCCCGACCTATTTCACCTCTAATTATGGTCCGGCTCACCCATTCAGAGGTCAGAGGTGCGGCGGGTTGTGGTTTGCACGCTAACTCTGGGTCGGGATGCTGGTCAAACTGCCCGCCGAGAACGGTGGCCTCTCCACTCGACGTTTGAGAAAGAGCTCCATTGTCAGTGGATGTTTCCCCTCGTGGGGGAATCTAGAACTCGGGGGCATAGTTTCAGAAGATCATCGCTGATCCGATCATGGACTCAACTCCACTTCCCTGCCCGCTCCCCATAACCCTTTATTCCCTTATTGCTCAAAAATCTGTCTATCTCCGCCTTAAATATATTCAATGACCCAGCCTCCACAGCTCTCTGGGGAAGAGAATTCCACAGATTTACAACCCTCTGAGGGAAGAAATTTCTTATCATCTCAGTTTTAAATGTGCGGCCCCTTATTCTAAGACTATGTCCCCTAGTTTTAGTTTTCCCTATGAGTGGAAATATCCTCTCTGCATCCATTTTATCGAGCCCCCTCATTATTTTATGTTTCAATAAGATCACCTCTCATTCTTCTGAACGCCAATGAGTATAGGCCCAACCTATCTTCATACGTCATGTGTTGGTTCAGTGTATGAGGTTGCAGCCCCTCTTCCAATAGTTGAAGGAGCTGCTCCTCAAATTCTGATTGCACTTCAGTCCCACGCTCCTGTTCTTTGGGCACCCATTGCGGAGGGGAGCGGGCAGGCCGGAAGGCCTCCACATAGGACTGCTCCAGGGCCTGGCCAAGGGGGCCATCACCCGGTCCAGGCAGCAGGCAGTCGACTGCCTGCCTCTCTTCCGCGGTTACGTTCGAGCCAGGGTGTCCCTGGAGATGGAGCATGCGGTGTCCACTGTGACGCTTGCGGCCTTCCGCGAGAGCTGGGCGCCGGAGGGACTGGAGTGATTCATCACCCCCGGCAACCAAATTTTAATTTGACCATTGTTCAAAAAGTTTAATTATGAGTTTGTCGGTTCTAGTGCCCGTTTAATAAGGGGGCACTTGTATTAACATTACTTTAAAATAGTTGTAGAGCTGTTGAATTGTGAGTGGCTTAGGCAGTCACGTGATGTTCACAAGACTCAATAAAACCCCAGCCAGTTGGGTTCGGGGGATCCACGATGAGGCAGGTGGTTGTGAGCCTGGTGGATGAATTGTGTAGTGTGATTGTTAAACCTTTTGCTAATAAACCAACTAGTTCTTTATAGGAATGTGTTATGAATTCTTAAACAAAGAACCCATGAAGCAAATACATTACAGAGGGGAACGTGGAGGTGGTGGTGTTCCCATGCGCCTGCTGCCCTTGTCCTTCTAAGTGGAAGAGGTCGCGGGTTTGAGAGCATATATGAGCATAAAGTAAGTTAAAAAATCGAGAACTTGCCATCTGGGTTCAGTTTCTGACTTCTCCCTGTGGATCGTCCGCGGCGAGGAATAGTCGAATTCTGTCAGCGACGGCCATCTGCTTTCAATTTTTTGAAAGGTTGGAAAATCGCAAAACTTTATTACATGTGATTCCTTTTCCCCCTGGTTGGGTGTGTTGATAAATATTGTTCCTTCTATTGGACACGTGCACTGTGGGTGGTCTCCCTCCATTCACAGTTCGCTTGTAGACTTGTACGACTGGATTGTCAGCTTAGATCAACTAATGGACGGCAAGGGAACTGGACTTCATTATTTGGATTGCAGAAGAGAAAAAGAGATGGAACTTGTTGTAAATTTGCACGTGCGATAGATATCAGACTTAAAGCGAGGTCTCTGCTCACCACCTTCATGGTTAAGGCTAGAATCTTTGTGCCTTGTCTTTCAACAACATTAACTTGCATTTATATAGCACCTTTAACATAGTAAAGACGTCCCAACATGCCTCACAGGAGTGACTATTAAATCATATTTGACACCGAGCCACATAAGGAGATATTAGGGCAGGTTGGTCAAAGAGGTAGGTTATTAGAGGTGTCATGAAGGAGGAAAGAGGGGTAGAGAGGCGGAGAGGTTTAGGGAGGGAGTTCCAGAGCTTGGGGCCCAGGCAGCTGAAGGCACGGCCGCCGATGGTGGAGCGATGGAAATGGGGGATGGGCGACAGACCAGAATGGTCGGAGCGCAGAGATCTCGGAGAGTTGTAGAGCTGGTGGAAGTTACAGAGATAGGGAGGGGCGAGGGCCATGGAGGATGAGAATTTTAAAATGAAGGTGTTGCTGGACCGGGAGCGAGCACAGGGGTGACGGGTGAATGGGACTTCTCCGAATGTTCCTCGATTCCCTGTGGAAAGGCTGCACAAATTCTGCCCATCAATACACCGCAACAGAGACTCAGATCCAGTCCTTCGACCATGGCGACTTGGTTGATCTGCTCTGGGGTTGAGGTGAGAAGTGCTACAATTGGCTTTAGTGCTCCTGGGCTGGGGAAGGGGGAAATCAACCAGGGTTCCCACCTTCAGAAGTGTACATGTGTGGATGTTGGGCGGGGGGGGGGGGGGGTGGGATCAGGCTGTGTTACCTCCTGCAGTTGAATAGTCAGCCATCATTGCACACAAATAACAAATGTTCGGATGGGTTACTAGAGGGAGCGACCATTGTCCATGAAATGGTAGGACAGCCAAGCCAACATACCCAGCATCGTAGCATTGACCACGCTCAATCGGCTCCGATGGACGGGCCACATCGTCCGCGTCCCCGATACGAGACTCCCAAAACAAGCGCTCTACTCGGAGCTTGGACACGGCAAGCGAGCCCCAGGTGGGCAGGGGAAACGCTTCAAGGACACCCTTAAAGCCTCCTTGAAAAAGTGCAACATCTCCACCGACACCTGGGAATCACTGGCCCAAGTTCGCTCAAAGTGGAGGAGAAGAAGTGATCCTCCACTCCGCGGGACTGCCTAAAAAGAAGAATAGCCCAGAAATCCCGAATGGCTGCTTCCCGCGGGCGATCGGGTAAAAAAGAAACTTTAAAAAGATGCGCACTTACCTGTTCCTGCTGCGTCCACGGGAGTTCCCGGTCCTGAGGCCTCCACTGACCGCGGGTCGCAGCGCGTGTACATCGGGACGTGCGCAGGGCTGGAGCTGCAGTCACATGGCTCTGGGCAGCCAATCACGGTAAAGTATGTTCTCATTCATAATAATGGGAACTCCGTAAGTTGGACTTCCCATTATTATGATTGCGAAATCCTCCCAAACACACATGACACTAATAAAAAAATAGAAAAAATACACCACATATTTAACATTAATTTAAAGTTATTTAAGTATTATTAAAAAAATATATTTTTCCGATTTAAAATTTTTTTTTGTTAATTATGCTTTAAAATAAATTTAACGTAGTGGGCAGGGTTTTTAAAAATAAAATGTGTTTTTTTAATTTAATTTTTTATGTTTTAAGTGTGTTTTATAACTCTTATGCTTGTAAAAGTAGGCTACACTTTTATCAGGTGCAAGAGTTTTCAGGGCATTTGCTGGGCAAGAGATGGGTAAATCCCACAATCTTGCCCGTGCAAATGTCCTCGCGCCTGAGATGCGGAGGATCGGTCGAGCTGGAACTTGACAGATCGCAAAAGCCGGTTTTCAGCGCATGCGCATTGTGCGCTAAAAACGGGCTTTTGCGATGCCTTCCTGGGTCCACACACACTCCGCACACATGCCGTACGCACTCCGCACGCACTCAGTACGGACCCCGGGGAGGTCGGGATTTCTGCCCCCATTATCTTCACACGAGGAAGGGGGAAACTGTGGACGGAGAAACTCGATGTGTTAAATGACACATCATCGCACACGAAATTCCAAACTGATTTAAATCAAGGCCATATTGCAATCTTGAAGCAATTTAGTTTGGGATTTTGAAATACTTGCTGCTCCCAACGCACACGCTCCTTCTGCTAGTGAAATTCTCTCAACTGGGACTCTCTGCCTTGTACATGGGGGTTGAAGTAGAAGTGGAGAGTTGAGCTC
Organism: Pristiophorus japonicus; assembly: GCF_044704955.1. NCBI lineage: Eukaryota > Metazoa > Chordata > Chondrichthyes > Pristiophoridae > Pristiophorus > Pristiophorus japonicus. The sequence continues at coordinate 30,507,355 of NC_091993.1, read as the reverse complement.
GGGCTGTGGGAAGCACTACAAGAAGTCTCTGCCCCGCTCATCTCTGCCCCAGAACAATTTCTCCGAGATCGCGCTGTGCTGTCCGGTGACAATCAGCATGTCCCGAAAGCTCCAATTGTCCCCAGTACCCAGGGCCTCCTGGGGGAGGGGGGAGGGTTCCAGCTAGCCACTGAATTACCACGAACGTGTTACGCAAACAATTTGTGCACAGCAAGTCAGCACAAGCGGCAGACATGAATGGCCAATTGATCTGTTTCTGGTGGTGGTTTTAAGCGACAAATGTTGCCTAGAGCACCAGCTATATTTCTATACATGAGAGGTGCTATAGAAATCTAAGTCTTTATTTCTTTTGTATAAGGATCAGGACTAGCAATAAAATAGCTATTGCTCTATATTCACCCTTGGGAGCAGTGTAAAGTTGTGGAAGCATACGCGGGCGCTGATAACCATCTGACAGACTGCAACGTGAACGCTTCCACAGCCGTTACCAACTTTATACCAGTTGATTGGGGGGGGGGGGGGGCGGTAGGTTTGTAAGCTTGACATCATCCAGGACAAAGCAGCCTGCTTGACCAGCACCCCATCCACCACCTTCAATATTCACTCCCTCCACCACCGGCGCACCGTGGCTGCAGTGTGTACCATCTACAAGATGCACTGCAGCAACTCGCCAAGGCTTCTTCGGCATCACCTCCCAAACCCATGACCTCTACCACCTAGAAAGACAAGGACAGCAGGCACATGGGAACACCACCACCTCCACGTTCCCCTCCAAGTCACACACCATCCTGACTTGGAAATATATCGGCCGTTCCTTCATCGTCGCTGGGTCAAAATCCTGGAACTCCCTCCCTAACAGCACTGTGGGAGCCCCTTCACCACACGGACTGCAGCGGTTCAAGAAGGCGGCTCACCACCACCTTCTCAGGGGCAATTAGGGATGGGCAATAAATGCTGTCCTCACTCACAGGTGACCCACTAGAGCCCGATCCAGAATGCCAGGCTGGGGCTCCAGTCTGCACTAGCGGGATTCTCCCGAGCGGAGATTAAATCCTGCGCCTTCTGACTCGGAGGTGTGAATGTTAAGCCAAAGGAAGTAGAATAGTGAACGGTCATCATCATCGGCAGTCCCTCGAATCGAGGATGACTTGCTTCCACGTCAAGAAGTTCACAGATGTTTCAATGAAGGACCTAATATTCCAGGTCCCGAACTACATCCTGAAGGATGGAAGATGCCTGTGCGTGGATTTTATTAACGTTGCACACCAACCACCATACGGGCTTGACAGAGATAGGTCTTGGTCCAGTGGCAAGGATTAACCAGGACGACTGGAGACCAGCTCTGCTGCACGGACCTAGTGCTCACACATATCGTAGTGTGGGCTGGCCAATGCTGCCCCTGGGCCCTTGCCTCTTCTGGGCCCCGAACACACGCCCCTCCCGGGCCCCGATCACGTCCTTCTACAATCACTCGTCGCTCCTTCGCCCCGACCTCGCCGCTCCTGCTGTACCTGCCCACGCTCCAATCACCGACCTGGACCTTGATGATGTCCCTCTTCACTGCCGTTGCTCTCCTGCTCCAGCACGTGCTGCTCCCTGGAGTGGTACGCTGCCACGCTGCTCCTTCCACTCCCCGGCCTGCTCCGATGGTGCTCACAGGCCGGGGGCCGCTCTGCCTGCTGGAACGGTAAGACTGCGATGGAAACAAACGTAAAATACCGCAGATGTTGGAAATCTGAAATAAAAACAGAAAGCGCTGGAAATATTCAGCGGGTCAGGCAGCGTCTGTGGAGAGAGAAACAGAGTCTGTGACACTCCGTTAGAACTGGAAAAAATTGGAGATGTAACAGGTGTTTAAGCAAATGTTGCGGCAGGGAAAGGGGGAAGGGGAGGAAAGAACAAATGGGAAGGTCTGTGATAGGGTGGAAGGCAGGAGAGATTAGGGACAAAATGGATGATGGTGCAAAGGCAAAAGGAGATGGTAATGGGACAGGTAAAGAAACGAAAGATTGTAAGGGAGCGAGGCTTTAAGCTGGAGGCGTGCACCAATTTTCTCTATCAGGATCGGAATCCTATTTCTGATAAACTGCTACCTAATATTCTACAGCAAGAAATATGTTCAATATTCGGAAATCATTACAAAGTGTAAATGAAAATCAGTCAGACATCAGAAAGCTCATGCTCCCAGTTTAATCCATGCGACCCTCATTTGCTGAAAGCGACTCATAAAAATGTATAGCACTTGGGAGTTGGATAAGTAGGATGTTAATCTTCCGCCCTGCTGCAGTATTATGTACCTGTCACTGATAAATCTGACTCCAGAGGGCCTTTCAAACACACGGCTATACATACAGAGGATATCACATATGAGACGAGATTTATATAACAGAGCAAGCTAATATACTGACTGCATCACAGTACGATTATACTTAGACATTGGTATTCCCTTGAGTTCCGAAGGTTGGGGGGGTGGGATAATCGAGGTCTTTAAAATGATAAAGATACAGAGAAACAATTTCCTGTGGGGGCACGATCTTAAAATTCGAGCCAGGCCATTCAGGAGTGATGTCAGGAAGCAGTTTTTTCACACAAAAGGCAGTGAAAAAGGCCCCAAAAAGTTGCAGATTCTGGAGATCAATTGAAAAAGTCATGAAAGCCATATATAATTGCAGCGAGACGCCCTTACAGAAAAAAAGGAAATAGAAAAAAGACTTGCATTTATATAGCGCCTTTCACAACCACCGGACATCTCAAAGCGCTTTACAGCCAATGAGGTACTTTTGGAGTGTAGTCACTGTTGTAATGAGGGAGCAGTGTGCAGCGGCCCAGCCGGAAATCGTCGCGGTCCCGGCCTGCAAGACCATCAACAGGCCGAGGCCATTGGAGAGAGCAGCGTGCGGCGGCATGCCCCCGCAGGGAGCAGCGCGTGCTGCTGCAGGATTGGCGACGGCTGACTGCAGCGTGGGCAGGTACAGCAGGAGCGACGAGGTCGGGGCGAAGGAGCGGCGAGAGTTCGTAGAGGGATGTGATCGGGGGCCCAGGGGCAGCACGGGCCCAGCCCACACTGCGATATGTGTGTGCGCACTAGGTCCGTGCAGCAGAGCAGGTCGCCAGTCGTCCTGGTTAACCCTTGCCACTGGACCAAGACCTAGCTCTGTCGAGCCCGTGTGGTGGCTGGTGTGCAACGGCCACCGCACGTTAAAAAAATCCACGCACAGGCATCTTCCATTCTTCAACATGTAGTTCGGGATCCGGAATATTAGGTCCTTCATTGAAACACATGTGAACTCATCCCTTTTCGGCGTGGAAGCAAGTCATCCTCGTTTCGATGGACTGCCTATGATGATGATGTTGTAATAAAGGCTAACATACCATTTGTCTTGCTGTACCTGCACGTTAACTTTCTCTGATTTATGTACAAGGACCCCCAAATCACTCAGAAGCCAACATTTACTACTCTCTCACCTTGGAAAGTCTTGAACCATGCTGGGAAGGCGCACACCCATCTCCCGGAACTCCCGTGCACCTTCCCAGTCGGCGGAGGTTTTGGTGTGCTGCGGTGCTTACCAAACATTCAAACCAGAAGGTGAGGTGGGCCTCCCAATGCACCCGTGTCTACTGCGGGCGGTAGCCAAGCTGAGCCACTCGTTTCCTCCCTCCACACACCTCCATCGCAAGCCCTTGAAATCCCAGGGCAAAGGAAAATGGGCGTTCCCCACGGGCAAAGATCAGGACAATTCACCCTTTTATCTTTTACGAAACTTGGAGGTTTGGGAAGGAAGGAAGGGCTTGAGTGACATCAGGTAATAGAAAAGAAAGACTTGTATTTATATAGCGCCTTTCACAACCTCAGGATGTCCCAAAGCGCTTTGCAGCCAATGAAGTACTTTTGGAGTGTAGTCACTGTTGTAATGTGGGAAACGCAGCAGCCAATTTGTGCACAGCAAGCTCCTGCAAATTGTGCAGCACTCCCTCAGTACTGCCCCTTCGACAGTGCGGCGCTCCCTCAGTACTGCCCCTCCGACAGTGCGGCGCTCCCTCAGTACTGCCCCTCTGACAGTGTGGCGCTCCCTCAGTACTGCCCTCTGACAGTGCAGCACTCCCTCAGTACTGCCGCTCCGACAGTGCAGCGCTCCCTCAGTACTGCCCCTTCGACAGTGCGGCGCTCCCTCAGTACTGCCCCTCCGACAGTGCGGCCCTCCCTCAGTACTGCCCTCTGACAGTGCAGCACTCCCTCAGTACTGCCCTCTGACAGTGCGGCACTCCCTCAGTACTGCCCCTCCGACAGTGCGGCGCTCCCTCAGTACTGCCCCTCCGGCAGTGCGGCGCTCCCTCAGTACTGCCCTCTGACAGTGCGGCACTCCCTCAGTACTGCCCCCTGACAGTGCGGCACTCCCTCAGTACTGCCCTCCGACAGTGCGGCACTCCCTCAGTACTGCCTTCTGACAGTGCGGCACTCCCTCAGTACTGCCCTCTGACAGTGCGGCACTCCCTCAGTACTGCATTAGATTGTGTGCTCAATTTTCTGGACTGGGGCTTGCACTCACAACCCTGTGGCTGAGAGACGAGAGTGGTACCCACTGAGCCAAGGCTGACACCATACTGAGCCCGACTGGCACACTACCATCGTCAGTCTCCAGGAGTAATAGACATTCTGTTTATTATCACTAGCTGGCGATAACATTTCTTGGTGTTTGTTTCTTGTCAGCTGTAGTCTGAGGTGACTGTTGAAGAGCTGGCATTGGTAATCCTGGCTACACCATTCAGTACCGCTGTTTAAATTGCATATCAAAACAAATGTGATTGTAATGAAGAAAACCACAGTCTTCGCTTTCCTTCAACCAGCTGCTGTGCAGATGTTCATAATCTGCCGATAATCAGAGAGTGCGTTCCAAAGACTGAAGAAAAAACAATCGCATTAAATCCATAAAGCACACAGAAATGATTTGAGCAGTGTTTGTAATTTAATTGCAGATGGTAGCAGATTTTGAAGTGATCCTTGATGTATGACTGGAGGCAAAGATCTCGCACCCACATGTTAGCACTTAGATGAATCTAATATAGCCTCCTTTATACCACAGTTTAACATGTGCTTTTCTTCAGTAAATGGCTTCCTATGGCAATTTGACGTAAGGGAAATGTGATTTGGAACTTAAAGGTTTGTATTGACTAGCTTTTCAAGCTTGAGTGTATCAAATCGATTATAATGAAGTCTAGACAATAGTTATCAGACTGACGCTTTGATTTAGAAAGCTTTGCTTTATCTAAAGGACCTGATACAGTATGGTTCAAATTTAGCTGGAAATCAGTAGGCCTCCCTGCTCTCTGTGGAGCCTGAAGGGTGTGAGAGAGGCTAATAGAGGAGCAATTCTTTTCGAGAAGTCCTGGATCACAGTCCCCCTGCCCCCCTCCGCTATGGCTCAATTACATTGGCTGTACAGTACAGAACCAGGCCATTTGGCCCAACTGGTCCGTGCCGGAGTTTATGCTCCACATTGTATTTTATACTCTCGAGAAAACTCTTAGTTTAACTTAACTCTATTTATTTGGGAGATCTCAGTCAGCTGTGTGGAGCTTAAGATGGTGTTCCTTCACAGACCCCTTCTCTCAATACAGCTCCCTATACCTCCTAGCTAGAGGGCACCAAACAGTATATCAATCGCTTCTCGGCCTTTTGGCTAAGATCATGCGTACCTGACCTGACAGGGGAGTAACCATGACCAGAAAGTGGTTTTCCCTGGATCAGGAAGGTGGTTCTCCTATGCTTTTTGGAAATAGGAGGTGGGTGGGGGGCTTGACCCGTCCACCTCCATGGCACGAACCTGGTATTGCAGTACTTCCAGGAACGGTGCAGCTTTGGCTCTAGGCCTTTTGGCTAAGAGCATTGGCGCAGAGTGATCCTTGATGTGCACAAGGTGACCTTTGGCGTTTATGATCTGACAAGTTGATCTGACAAAGAATTGGAAAGATTGGCAACGAATAAAACATTTTTTTTATACCTCCTAGCTGGAGGGCACTATAAATGATCTCATTACACCTTTCCTTTCATAAGAAACAACAATGAATTAAAGTTAGCTTCAATATAAAGGGATAGTTAACTTCTTATGAATACATGTATTAAACAACTATAAGTTTAACAAACAACAACAAAACCCTTGTCTTATTAATTCTTTATCCAGTGTCCAGTGTCCATGATTTCCTATTTCTGTTCATAGTGCTCCAGGTATGTTGGTGTTGTGCAGATTCTGTTGCTTCGCCTCAGACGGGTTGTTTCAGTGGTGTTCTGTGCACCGATCGCTTTAGTCCCTTTATCAGTGCTCTCAGGGGAAATATCAGGCAACATATTCCTGTTTTTACATGTTGTCATTGAAGTGCTATTTCACACGTTAGTTGTCTGTGTTGTCAGCGGATCGTGTGTGTGTCACTGAGATCTCTGGCGTTTCGATGAATGTCTCAACGCTCTTTCTCAGATGTTTCCTATTTCTGCGATACTCACGGCCATCTTCTGTAATGACCTGATATGACCAAATGCCGACTTGTTTCTGAACCTGAGCCTTTTGCCGCTCTTTGCTTTCTCGCATTTGTTTGAGTCTCACTGTTTCTCCTTCCTGCAGTGTAGGAAGTGCTGTAGCATCTCTGTTGTAGTAGTGTGCTTGTTTGGCATGGTTCCTTTCTTTGTTGACGATGACGTTGTGTATGATTCTTGGTTTGAGTCGTTCATTTGCGATTGGGATGTTTGTCCTTTTGCGGCGATGGAGTAAGCGTTGAGCTAGCGAACTATCAAGTCCTTCAGTTGGTGTGTTTGGCCAGGTGAGAAGGTTCATGTAGAAGTCTTTCTTTGTCCTCTCGATTAACCGCTTTGCGAGCTTAACCGCGTTCTCAACCTTTCCGTTGCTTTGTGGATATTCTGATGAGCTTGTTGCGTGATCGAATCCATATTCTGTGGCAAAGTTTGTGAACTGTTATGAGTTGAAGTGAGGCCCATTGTCAGATTGAACCTTGTCTGGAATGCTGTGGTTAGATAAATTTTTCTTGAGGTGTTTGATGATGACAGTGGCATCTTTCTTTCCATGCAGATTGTCTATCTCGAAATATTCCGAGTAGTGTCCACTGTGCATAAGTAGTCTTTGCCATCGAGTGTGAATATGTCACAATCAATCTTTTCCCATGTTCTCTGAGGGAGGTCGTGACTTATCAATGGCTCTTTTGGTTGATAGGTGTTACATGTTTCACAGTTTGAAACATAGTCTTTTATGTCACTGTTCAGTCCTGGGCAGTATACGGGTTCTCTGGCACATCGAAGAGAGCTCTCGATGCCAGTGTGAGCAGCATGAAGCCACTAACGAATGTCGGATCTCAGGGATTTTGGGATGACACAGCGATAGCCTTTGAAGACTATGCCAACTTGTGTTGTGCATTTGTCACAAACTTTGAAGTATGCCTGCGTTCCAGGCGGGCATTCGTGTGTGGTTTCTGGCCATCCCGTGGTCACGATAGCTCGCTACAGTTTAGGACTTTGAGCTTGTCACATACATGTACACAGTTCAAATACCCAGAGGACTAGAACAATAATAGTAAAATATCGTGGCCATGTAATTGTAGAAATACTTTTTCAATCAAGGCTCTGCAATAACTTATGCCACTTTAAATTTATTTTACTAATGCCTCTCTAGATTATTTTACAAGCTTATGACTATTTATTGCCCTTCACGGATCCATGCGCGATGTGTAGGAAGCATGCTCTGCACTGCACTGCTTAACGGCAATTTCCATCGGCTCGAAAAAGTCTTACAGTTCCAATATTTCGGTCGTAGATGTGTTCGACGAAAGATGGGAAGTCTCCGCTTCTGACACCATGTATTTTATAGTCTCTTGAACACTCTTAGTTCAACTTAACTCTATTTATTTGGGAGATCTCAGACAGCCATGTGGAGCTTAAGATGGCGTTCCTTCACAGACCCTCTCTCTCAATACAGCTCCTATACCTCCTAGCTAGAGGGCACTATACATTATCTCGTTACACACATAAGCCTCCTCCCGCCCCTATCAACATATTCTTCTATTCCTTTCTCCCTCATATGCTTGTCCAGCCTCCCCTTAAATGCATCGTTACTATTCGCTTCAACCCCTCCCAGTGGCAGCGAGTTCCACATTCTCACCACTCTCTGGGTAAAGAAGTTTCTTCTGAATTCCCTATTGGATCTCTTGGTGGCCATCTTATATTGATGGCCTCTAGTTATGCTCTTCCCCACAAGTGGAAACATGCTCTCTGTATCCACTCTAGCATTTATATCGCGTCTATAATATATCAAAAGATCCTATGGTGCTTCTCAGGAGCATTATCAAACAAAATTTGACACCAAGCTACTGATAATAGGACAGGTGACTAAAAGTTTGGTCAAAGAGATAGGTTTTAAGGAGTGACTTAAAGGAGGAGAGAGAGACGTAGAGAGGTGGAGAGGTTTAGGGGAGGAATTCCAGAGTTTTGAGCCCAGGCAGCTGAAGGCACGGCCACCAATAGTGGAGCGATGAAAATCAGGGATGCACAAGAGCTCAAAATTGGAGGAGCGTAGAGATCATGGAGCATTGTGGGGCTGGAGGAGATTACAGAGATAGGGAGGGGTGAGGGCCATGGAGGGATTTGAAAACAAGGATGAGAATTTTAAAATCGAGGCGTTGCCGGACCAGGAGCCAATGTAGGTCAACGAGCATAGGGGTGATGGGTGAGCGGGACTCGGTGCGAGTTAGGACACGGGGCAGCGAGCACAGGGGGTGATGGATGTGCGGGACTTGGTGTGAGTTGGGACACGGGGCAGCGAGCATGGGGGGTGATGGATGAATGGGACTTGGTGCGAGTTAGGACACAGGGCAGCGAACACGGGGGGGTGATGGGTGAATGGGACTTGGTGTGAGTTAGGACACGGGGCAGCGAGCACAGGGGATGATGGGTGAGAGGGACTTGGTGCGAGTTAGGACACAGGGCAGGGAGCACAGGGGTTCTTGGGTGAGCCTGACTTGTTACGAGTTAGGACATGGGTCAGCGAGCACAGGGGGTGATGGGTGAGCTGGACGCGATGCGAGTTGGAACATGGGGCAGCGAGCACAGAGGGTGATGGGTGAGCGGGACTTGGTGCGAGTTAGGACACAGGGCAGGGAGCACAGGGGGTGATGGATGAGCGGGACTTGGTGTGAGTTAGGACACGGGGCAGCGAGCACGGGGGGTGATGGATGAATGGGACTTGGTGTGAGTTAGGACACGGGGCAGCGAGCACAGGGGGTTATGGATGAGCGGGTCTCGGTGCGAGTTAGGACACAGGGCAGCGAACATGGGGGGGGGTGATGGGTGAATGGGACTTGGTGTGAGTTAGGACATGGGGCAGCGAGCATAGGGGATGATGGGTGAGAGGGACTTGGTGCGAGTTAGGACACAGGGCAGGGAGCACAGGGGGTGATGGGTGAGCCTGACTTGTTACGAGTTAGGACATGGGTCAGCGAGCACAGGGGGTGATGGGTGAGCTGGACGTGATGCGAGTTAGAACATGGGGCAGCGAGCACAGAGAGTGATGGGTGAGCGGGACTTGGTGCGAGTTAGGACACGGCAGGGAGCACAGGGGGTGATGGGTGAGTGGGACTTGGTTTGAGTTAGGACATGGGTCAGCGAGAACAGGGGGTGATGGGTGAGCGGGACTCGGTGCGAGTTAGGACATGGGGCAGCGAGCACAGGAGGTGATGGGTGAGCCTGACTCGTTGCGAGTTAGGACATGGGTCAGCGAGTACAGGGGGTGATGGGTGAGCGGGACTCGATGCGAGTTAGGACACGGGGTAGCGAGCACAGGGGGTGATGGGTGAGCGAGACTCGGTGTGAGTTAGGACACAGGGCAGGGAGCACAGGGGGTGATGGGTGAGCCTGACACGTTGCGAGTTAGGACATGGATCAGCGAGCACAGTGGGTGATAGGTGAACGGGACTTGATGTGAGTTAGGACACGGGGTAGCGAGCACAGGGGGTGATGGGTGAGCGGGACTTGGTGCGAGTTAGGACACGGGGCAGCCAAGTTTTGGATTAGCTCAAGGTGCAAGGTGGGAGGCTGGCCAGGAGTGCATTGGAATAGTCAATTCCAGAGCTTACAAAGGCAGGCATGATGGCTTCAGCAGCGGATGAGCTGGTGCAAAACAATTAGCATAACTTCTGCATTTATTTACACCCACATTTGGTAAAAGGAAAGAGTAGATTGAAAATGTATCTTTACATTCAGCAGAAGACTGGCTCCACTGCAGATTTAGGACTATCTTATTGAGTGAACGATTTGACCTCAAGTGTCCTCTTTAAATCAAACGACTCCACATCATTTCACCTCGCCCATTACGTACTTCATTAAAATATTCAAAAGCATGCTGATAATAAGGCTTCCGACTGATGGATTCACAGCCACGTCGAGGGTGTTTTTCCCCTTGGCCTGTGTCGGCTGTGTGGCTCTCCCCGAGGCTGCGTGCCTAGTGAGTGATACCTGCTGCCGCCCTCGTTTGAACACTAGCCTGCGGTAATCCCGGCGCTCACAGAGCGGTTTAACCCTCTCACCGTGTGAGGAGATGACACCTAGCGCTGGGGGCAGGCAGCCACCTTCTTCGGGCTTCGGGTCTGTGACCAGACCTTCGATCTGACGCATAGCGTCCTATAACAGCAATATTTTCTAATTACATTTTTTTTAAAGCGCGCACGACAGCGGTTCGATTTTTGACGTGATTATTGTATTTTAAGAGAGAGGAAAACAAACTTTTGTAAGGCGCGGCGTTTGACTCGATCCTCGGGCTTTGGTTTTTGCATCTTATCGTGACACACGCACAGATCCAGACCGGATCTGCCCGAACATTGTTGCTCCAGGGGTATCATTGTCTGCAAGTGAGTTGTGAGGCTTTGCTCATTCCCTCGAAACATTGTTCATTTTAAACTAGCATTGCTATTTTAGACTTGTCCGTGCGTGCGTGCTGCTTTTTAGAGAGGCAATTCCCTTCATCCCTCCTGTAGTCTCTCATTACTGCGCCTGTTGGTGCTGACCCCACATCATCATCATCGTCATCATAGGCAGTCCCTCGGAATCGAGGAAGACTGGCTTCCACTCTCAAAGTGAGTTCTCAGGTGGCTGTCCAGTCCAATACGGGAATTACAGTCTCTGTCACAGGTGGGACAGATAGTGGTTGGAGCAAAAGGTGGCACGTTCAACATGCTCCCCGCTGGAGTGGAACTAAACTAGAGAACCAATGGGAACCTGTTCAACCTTCATCGCCTCCAGGCTAGATCCAAGACCGTCCCATCGTCTGTCGTCGAGCTACAATACGCGGGCGACGCTTGCGTCTGCGCACATTCAGAGGCCGAACTCCAAGTCATAGTCAGCGTATTTACTGAGGCGTACAAAAGCACGGGTCTTACACTAAACTCCGTAAGACAAAGGTCCTCCACCAGCCTGTCCCTGCCACACATCACTGGCCCCCAGTCATCAAACTCCACGGCGCGGCCCTGGACAACATGGACCACTTTCCATACCGCGGGAGCCTACGATCAGCAAGGGCAGACATGACTCAACAATAACAACAAGAACAACTGGCATTGTTATAGCACTTTTCAGATAGAAATTGTCCCAAGGTTCTTGTTTTGGATAAGCTCCACATGTTCCAGCAGCCTTACGGCACCTCGTCTAAGCTACTATTTTTCACAGATCGGCTGAGAGAGTGAACGTTAACAGCGTATTCCTCCAAAAGCAGCGTCACAGCTAAGCCTAAGAATTTCCTCATTCAACAGCTGGCACAGTGGACAGCACTCTCATCTCTGAATCAAGTCCCACTCCAGGAGCTTGAGCACATAAATCTAGGCTGACACTCCAAGTGCCGTGCTGAGGGAGCTTGCTCAAACATTGACTGCTGCTGGAGGACCATCATCATCGGCAGTCCGTCGGAATCAAGGAAGACTTGCTTCCACTCTAAAAGTGAGTTCTCAGGTGGCTGAACAGTCCAATACAGGAATTACAGTCTCTGTCACAGGTGGGACAGACAGTCATTGGAGGAAAGGGTGGGTGGGACAGGTTTGCCGCACGCTCTTTCCGCTGCCTGCGCTTGCTTTCTACATGCTCTCGGCGATGAGACTCGAGGTGCTCAGCGCCCTCCTGGATACTCTTCCTCCACTTAGGGCGGTCTTTGGCCAGGGACTCCCAGGTGTCAGTGGAGATGTTGCATTTTATCAAGGAGGCTTTGAGGGTGTCCTTGTAATGTTTACTCTGCCCATTTCCTTTGGCTCGTTTGCCGTGTAGGAGTTCCGAGTAGAGCGCTTGCTTTGGGAGTCTTGTGTCAGGCATGCGAATAACATGGCCCGCCCAGCGGAGCTGGTCGAGTGTGGTCAGTGCTTTGATGCTGGGGATGTTGGCCTGAATGAAGACACTAACGTTGGTGCGTCTGTCCTCCCAGGGGATTTGCAGGATCTTGTGGAGACAACGCTGGTGGTATTTCTCCAGCGATTTGAGATGTCTACTGTATATGGTCCATGTCTCTGAGCCATACAGGAGGGCGGATATCACTACAGCCCTGTAGACCATAAGCTTGGTGCAAGATTTGAGGGCCTGATCTTCGAATACTCTCTTCCTCAGGTGACCGAAGGCTGCGCTGGCACACTGGAGGCAGTGTTGAACCTCGTTGTTGATGTCTGCCCTTGCTGATAATAGGCTCCCGAGGTATGGGAAGTGGTCCACGTTGTCCAGGGCAGTGCTGTGTGGCGGGGTCAGGTTGGCGGAAGACCTTTGTCTTACAGATGTTTAATGCAAGGCCCATGCTCTCGTACGCCTCGGTGACGATGTTGACTATGACTTGGAGTTCAGCCTCTGAATGTGCGCAGACGCAAGCGTGGTCCGCGTACTGTAGCTCGACGACAGAGGATGGGAGTGCATGTTAGGCCAATAAGCAATATTTTCCTCGGTCTTGTTTTTCCTCTCTTATTGTCGATTCTATTCAGCCTATTTGGGAGGCCTTATATTTTATTTCCTACGTTTATTTGGCGGGCCTACGTTTCTTGGTGGGCCATCCGCCCCACGGTTAATCTGCCCCTGCCCCACCGCCCAGCCCACCTCCCGTCTCTGAATGATCTCTATCGCATCAATGTCTTTTGAAGTCAGGGTCAAAAAATATTCCAAACATGGCCCAGCCAGTGATCCACACGGGCTTTCATGTCACGCACTGGAAATAGATCCCAGTATGTGATTGGTACCAATCTAAGTGCTGCGGATAACTTACCTTGGGTGCAAAGCTGCCGTCAAACCTCCTTATGCCGGACCCTGGCTTTTCACCAGTTTATGGACATGTATCCGTGGCTTAAGCTGTCAGATGGATCAGCCTAGCGAGCACTGTATCAGCGATGTATATATAGCAGAGCGCAGTTCACATCCAGATCTCATGTTGCTCACATCGTCAAGTGTTTCAGTTCTAACTGATAGCTTTGAACTTTGAATGAGTTTAATGATTTCACACTTTTTATTTACTCACGCATTCTGCTCGTGTCGAGAGCTGTGGCTGAGCAGAGCGATGCATTTATTTACCTTATTTACAAATGCTGCACAAGCTGGAATTATCGCGGGTTGCTCAGAAAGATGATTACCCTTAAAGAAAAGGAAGGATTTGCATTTATATAGCGCCTTTCATGACCTCCGGACGTGCTAAAGCGCTGAGTACCACAGCTAATTGAAGTACTTTTTCAAGTGTAGCCACTCTTGTAATGTTGGAAACTCGGCAGCCAATTTGCAGACAGCAAGCTCCCACGAACAACAAAGCTGTTACCTCGGGGACATATTTGACCCTGAAATGAGCGTTTGGCCACATAGCCGCAGCATAACTAAGACCGCCTATTTCCACCTCCGTAACATCGCCCGTCTCCGCCCCTGCCTCAGCTCATCCGCTGCTGAAGCCCTCATCCAAGTCTAGAGGTAACAAAGACGTGGATGAGGGCTTCAGCAGCAGGGGAGCTGAGGCAGGGGCGGAGACGGGTGATGTTATGGAGGTGGAAGTAGGCGGTCTTAGTGATGGAGCGGACATGTGGTCGAAAGCTCATTTCAGGGTCAAATATGGCACCAAGTTTGTGGACAGTGTGGTTCAGCCTCAGACAGAAGTTGGAGAGAGGGATGGTGTCAGTCGCTAGGGAACAGAGTTTGTGGCGGGGACCGAAAACAATGGCTTCGGTCTTCCCAGTATTCTGGAGGTCGATTACTTAGTTACATTTGTCCAACTTAAGGCAATCCAGCAGAGTTCAACTACTCCTGGGCATGGCCAAGATGGCCACTGACCGGTCCAGGCAGCGGGCGGTCGAGGGGGTCGTTCAGCCCGACTGCCTGCTTCTCTTCCGCGGCTACATTCGCGCCAGGGTGTCCCTGGAGATGGAGCACGCGGTGTCCACCGGTACGCTCACGGCCTTCTGCGAGAGATGGGTGTCGGAGGGACTGGAGTGCATCATCACCCCCGGGAACAAAATTTTAATTTAATTTGTTAAGCTCCCTTTAAACTTTTTATTGTTAATTTACAGGTTTTTATTGGTTGTGCCTCTTTAAGAAGGGGTCACATGCTTGACTATAAATTGGCAATTGCCGGCATTTAACAGAGTCAGCAGATTTCAAGCTTCAGAGAGACCAGTCTGTGGAAACTTCTCGAAAGCAGTTCTAACCTGCAGTAGTTGTACGAAGGGCAAGTTTCTTTTTTTTTAAATATCACAATATTTATGCATTTAAATGTAAGTTTTGGTTGTAAATGATAAAACTTAAAGCACTTGGGGAAATGTTCTCTAGTATTGGATTTATTGGTTGGGTTGTACTTGTGGATTCCTGATTGGTCGGTTTGAAAAATGAAGTGATTTGATTTATTGGTCCTGATTGGCGTGCTAGTCCCTGACCAATAGCTGGTGGCCATGCTGCTCTCGGGCCTTGCCTCGGCTTGGGTGGGGGGCTGTTCTTGCCTTATTCCCACCCCTCCGCTTACAGGTCTGTCTTCTCATTGAGTTCATCCAAACCTCTGCTGTCCGTATACTAACTCGCACCACGTTCCCTTCGCCCTTTGCCCCCGGACATGCTGATTGGCTCCCGGTCCGGCAAGGCCTCAAATTAAAACATTTTTTTGCAAATCACTGCCCCCCCCCGCACCCACGTGCTCTCCTCCAGCTCTTCTACTATTTTGTTGTAATATTTTAATCAAGTGTCCTCTGATTAAAGGGGGGGCCCTCCAGCTCGACAACCAATATTCCCGCGCAGGCCACTCTGTAAACGCCGCGCACACTCAGAGATTGAAAGGGGCGGCACGCTAAAAGAATCCGGCAGCTCACGAGGAACATTGCCCACAGCAAACCCACCCCCCCGAGATCTCCGCTCCTTCAATTCTGGCCTCTTGCCCATCTCCGATCTTAATCACCCCAACATTGGTGGCCGTGCCTTCAGCTGCCTGGGCCCTGAGCTCTGGATTACCTCTCTGCCGCTCTACCCCTCTCCTCCTCTTAAGATGTTTCCCACATTATGACAGTGACTACACTCAAAGTACGTAATTGGCTGTAATGCGCTTTGAGGCAGTCGTGAAAGGTGCTATATAAATGCCCCCCTCTTTTTTTGTTCTCCTTTTTTCTTCTCTCTCTCTCTCCTTTTTTCCTCTCTCTCTCTCTCTCTCTCCTTTTTTCCTCTCTCTCTCCTTTTATCCTCTCTCTCTCTCTCTCTCTCTCTCTCTCTCCTTTTTTCCTCTTTCTCTCTCTCTCTCCTTTTTTCCTCTTTCTCTCTCTCTCTCCTTTTTTCCTCTTTCTCTCTCTCCTTTTTTCCTCTTTCTCTCTCTCTCTCCTTTTTTCCTCTTTCTCTCTCTCTCTCTCCTTTTTTCCTCTTTCTCTCTCTCTCTCTCCTTTTTTCCTCTTTCTCTCTCTCTCTCTCCTTTTTTCCTCTTTCTCTCTCTCTCTCTCCTTTTTTCTTCTCTCGCTCTCCTTTTTTCTTCTCTCGCTCTCCTTTTTTCTTCTCTCGCTCTCCTTTTTTCTTCTCTCTCCTCTCTCGCTCCTTTTTTTCTTCTCTCTCGCTCCTTTTTTCTTCTCTCTCCTTTTTTCTTCTCTCCTTTTTTCTTCTCTCTCCTTTTTTTCTCTCTCTCTCCTTTTTCTCTCTCTCTCTCTCCTTTTTTTCTCTCTCTCTCTCTCCTTTTTTTTTCTCTCTCTCTCCTTTTTTTCTCTCTCTCTCCTTTTTTTCTTCTCTCTCTCTCACCTACCTGTGACCACGCTGTACTAATATCTCCTGATGTGGCTGGGTGTCAGTGTTTGTCTGACACTGCTGTGAAGCACCTTGGGACGTTTTACTGCATTAAAGGTGCTGTATACATCGATAATATCGGCTGCTTTTGTAGGGGTCTCTGTGGTGTGGGCTCTTGTTGTAGCTTAAGCTGAACCTGCTAAAACCTGTGTTCCTGGCAACCTGCCTCCGGAAAGGTTACGCCTGGGGTCGTCACGGTCTGCGGAGACTGTCAGGTTAGTACCACCAAGGCTTCACTTAAACTCATCGTGAAAACAGTCCATGAAAACTCACAAAAGAGCTGTTGCCTTGTTTAACAGTGTGCGCTTTTTTTCACGGGAAATAATCAGCTCGACAAATGAACTGTAGCAAGATGTGTTCTGTGAACAGTTGTGAAGTGTGTGAGCAGCCTTTAAATGCCGCTGTTCTGGGGGGAAAACACACAAGACACAACCCAGCAATTAATTCTTGGAAGCTGTGACTGTGGGGAATAGAGCGGAGAGTGAATATCAAACAGGAGAACCCTTTGAAAGGAATGAAATGTGATTATAGCTGGACCAATGTAGGTATAAGAAGTGATTAAGTCTGTTTAAATGCAGTACATGGCATCTACATTTGATGATCCTACACTTCCCAATTACCAGCGCCTTGTATATGCTCTTTGAAGTGTTGAGAGGTGCAAAAAATTGAGTGGGACCTTCCTCAGCACTATCCATTGAGTAGCCTTTTTTCTTGCTTCATTAGCCGAGTTAATATATTAACACCTTTTTTAAAAAAAACAATTTTTTTTTAAATATAGAAAGATCGACCAGCAAGGGAAAGAAATCTGTTTTAATCCGAGTTCCTTTCATCTCCACTTCTCTGTTTCTTCTCTTACTTTGATCTGTTGGGCTTTGATCATACCTTTGTGTGTGATTTGTCTTTTGAATTTAAATGCAAATTTTTTTATTAGCGATGTTCTGGTTTTTCATGTCGCTCGACACCAAGTGTTGCGTGCATTTCTTCCGCCGAGTGTGCGTGTGTGTTATTTTATCTCGTCTGTAAAGCACTCCTGGCCGGCCTCCCATGTCCTGAGACGAGCAAGGGGCATTCTCCCCGGTGTCCTGGGGCCAATATTTATCCCTCAAATAATAGCTAAAAAACAGATGATCTGGTCATTATCACATTGTTGTTTGTGGGAGCTTGCTGTGCGCAAATTGGCTGCCATGTTTCCCACATTACAACAGTGACGATATTTCACTGCATCTTGGGACATACTGAGGTCGTGAAAGGCGCTATATAAATGCGGCCTCTGTCTCTCTGTCCCTTCAATATTTTCTTCATCTCGGGAGAAAAGTCAGGCTTTTGGTCAACCTGATATTGAGTGACTTGCAGCCTATCACCTCAGGATGCAGCTCTTGGGAACTCCCACAGGGCTTGGAATCGTTAGAAATAATTCTGAGTTGCATAAATGCATTTGAATGCCACTGCGATCATGTTGCTAGCACTCGGAGCTAATTGGTGCTGAAGAATATCTTAAGTACTTTTTAATTGACTTTGCTCAGCCAAGAGCCAATTCGGTCTCCTTTTAACTCTCGAGGGCCCTTACATGAATCACAAAATGGTCCTTTTTAAAGCATATTTACAGAGTTACCCATTTGAATCACTTGCCTGGATGAGTACAGCTCCAACAACACTCGAAGCTCGACATCATTCAGGACAAAGCAGCCCGCTTGATCGGCTCCCCATCCACCGCCTTCAACATTCACTCCCTCCACCACCGGCGTACTGTGGCTGCAGTGTGTACCATCTACAAGATGCACTGCAGCAACTCGCCAAGGCTTCTTCGGCAGCACCTCCTAAACCCGTGACCGCTACCGCCTGGAAGGACAAGGGCAGCAGGCACATGAAAACACCACCACCTCCACGTTCCCCTCCGAGTCACACACCATCCTGACTTGGAAATATATCGGCCGTTCCTTCATCGTCGCTGGGTCAAAATCCTGGAACTTCCTCCCTAACAGCACTGTGGGAGCACCTTCACCACACGGACTGCAGCGGTTCAAGAAGGCAGCTCACCACCACCTTCTCAAGGGGCAATTAGGGATGGGCAATAAATGCCGGCCTTGCCAGCGACGCGCACATCCAGGAATGAATATTTTTTTTAAATCCACTTTATGGAATAGCCTTCTGCCATTTGTTGTCTTGGCTACAAATAGAAATGAATGAAAAGGATATCATGAAATGTTTGGAATGACTGACCAGGCACCTTGTTGCCATGGTGACTGAGGTAAAGGGCCAGAGGGACGATCTTTGAAGGGCTGAGCGGCCTTTTCCAATCTCTTGGATTTACTGAACTTCTTTGAAGATTGGACAAGATACTGGAGGGCTGCTGGCTACAGTGGGAAAGCAGATTGTGAGAACACAAAATCTGCAAAGGGACATAGACAGAGTGGGCAAAAAAATGGCAGATGGAGTATAATGTAGGAAAATGTGAAGCTATCCACTTTGGCAGAAATAATAGAAAAGCAAATTAGAATTTAAATGAAGAAAAATTGCAAAGTGCTGCAGAACAGAGGGACCTGGGTATGGAGCACAAAGTTAGTATGCAGGTACAGCAAGTAATCAGGAAGGCAAATGGAATGTTGGCCTTTATTGCAAGGGGGATGGAGTACAAAAGCAGAGAAGTCCTGCTACAACTGTACAGGGTATTGATGAGGCCACACCTGGAGTACTGCGTACAGTTTTGGTCTCTGTATTTAAGGAAGGATATACTTACATTGGAGGCTATTCAGAGAAGGTTCACTAGGTTGATTCTGACTTATGAAGGTAGGTTGGGGTTCAGAAGAATGAGAGGTGATCTTATTGAAACATATAAGATAATGAGGGGGCTGGATGCAGAGGATATTTCCACTCGTAGGGGAAACTAAAACTAGGGGAATAAGGGGACGCCCATTTAAAACTGGAGAAATTTATTCTCTGAGGGTTGTAAGTCTGTGGAATTCTCTGCCCCAGAGAGCTGTGGAGGCTGGGTCATTGAATATATTCAAAGGTGGCGAGGGACAGATTTTTGAGCGAAGGCAGTAAAGGGTTGTGGGGAGCGGGCGGGGAAGTGGAGCTGAGTCCATGATCAGATCAGCCGTGATCTTATTGAATGGCGGAGCAGGCTCAAGGGGTCAAATGGCCGACTCCTGCTCCTATTTCTTATGTACCCCTATCACAAATATCGCAACATGCAACCTGTGTATTAAACTCTTGAAAAAAAAGACATGCTCTCACACTCTTCACCGCAGTCACAATTCTAGAACCATGTCAAGCGATGTTGTCATAATAATCAACATTATTCACAAGGTCAAGGTCACCCTGAACATGTGCTTGGCTCTACCTCTGCAATTACCTCCTCGATTTCCTCCGCTCTGTCAATCTGCTTGTCTGACATCAAGTCCCTGAGGACCTCTCCCGCGTTCAACTGGCACAAAGACTGAAGCCACTACCTTCGCCCACCCTTGCCGCAAACTCTGCTCCCTTGCCGCTGACTCCGTCTCCCTCCCTGGTATCTCTTGGTCTCCACCCGTCCTGGCATCTTGCTCCACCCTGTGCTGCACTGTTGATCACCAAGACTGCTTACTTCTACTTCTGCAACATTGGGGCTGAGTTTGCGGTCGAAGGCTACCTCCGGGCGCGTGACTCCGACCGGCAAAAAAAATCTATGAAGTTACCTTCTGCTTCGAGATCCAGAGACTCGTGCTCCTGGGCCTCTACGCGTATCTTGAGGGCACAGGCGGTTTGCAAGTGCCCCTGGCATCACATGGGCCGGCCCAACCAATCAAAGAAGGGGGATCCCCATTCATGCTTATGGGGATTCCATATGTACAGAAACCCCATAGGCATGAATGGGGATCACAAACAATACATTTAAAGTCACAAGTAAATTTTAAAAAACATTTAAAATTAATTAAAATACCACATAATTAAACATTTGAAACAAATTAAATTTTTTGAAAAATAAATGTAAAGATTTTAAAGGGACTAACAATGACCTTATTGTATTTGTGTTTAAATGAAATAATTAATTTGTTTTTCTAAAACTCTTGCACTGGTAAAAACAGGCCCTACACCTGCTGTTACCAGGCGTAAGAATTTCATGGGCATTTGCTGGGCAAATTGCCCAACTCTCCGCCCGCGGAGGCCCTTTCCCTGGTGATGCGGATGATTGCAAGTTCTGCACATGCCTAAACCTGGAACTTGTGTGGCCCCTACGGGCATGCGGACCTCGTACGCTCCCATTGGGGCAGCAAATTACAGCCATTAACTTCCTCCACCTGTAGCTCGGCCTCAACACTGCAAAAATCCACATGTTTGTCAATTCCAGACTTTCTATTGTATGTCTATCCTTACAATGGTCTCCCAGCATCCATCCTCTGTAAACTGCAAGGTGTCCTCAATTCAGCCCCTGGTATCATCCAGCACCAAATTATTCCTGTCCATCGCTCCCCTTCATTAATGATTTGCAGTAGCTCCTCATTCCCAGCATGTTAAATCCTTCCATTAACGTAATTTTCTCCAGCCCAATCTTCCCTTTAAATACTCTGTTCCTCTGGCCTCTTGTGCATTCCTCCCTTTCTCCCTCCCTCCCTCCATTTTTCCAGTTCACCGTAGTTTGCAGCCACCTCGATCCTACTTTCCGGAATGTTGCCCCGAACTATCTTCACCTCTCCCTCCACCTTAAAGCCCATCTCTTCAGCCACAATTTGAGTTACCTCCCCCCTACTTTCATCCTTTCCCTGCTCAGCATCTGTCTCTCAACGTTGCTTCACGTTAAAAGTGTGGTTTGCTCTGCCACCACCAAGAGCACAACATCACGGTGACACAAGTCGATGTAGGTCAACGGGGGATGGGCAGGCGGGCGGAGACTCGGTGCGAGTTAGGACATGGGCAGCAGGGCTGTGGATGAGCTCCGGATAGCCAGTCAACACTCGCTGTCCAGGCTCATGGATGAAAATATGACTACTGGACAGGGAGGGTCTTTAGATCAACAACAACAACTTGTATTTATATAGCACCTTTAACATTAGGAAACGTCCCAAGGCGCTTCATGGGAGTATTGAGATAAAAACTTTGAAACCGAGCCGCATAAGGAAAAATTAGGGAAGGTGACCAAAAGCTTGGTCAAAGAGGTAGGTTTTAAGGAGCATCTTGAAGGAGGAAAGAGAGGTGGAAAGGTTTAGGGAAGGAGTTCCCGAGCTTGTGGCTGAGGCAACAGAAGGCACAGCCACCAATGGTAGTGATTATAATCACAGATGCTCAAGAGGGCAGAATCAGAGGAGCGCAGACATCTCTGGCAGGGTGGGGGCGGTTGTGGGGCTGGAGGAGATTAGAGATAGGGAGGGGCGAGGCCATGGAGGGATTTGAAAACTAGGATGAGAATTTTGAAATCGAGGCGTTGCTTAACCGGGAGCCAATGTAGGTCAGCGAGCACAGGGGGTAATGGGTGAGCGGGACTTGGTGGTGCGAGTTAGGACATGGGGCAGCTGAGTTTTGGATCCCCTCTAGTTTACGTAGGGTAGAAGGTGGGAGGCCAGCCAGGAGTGCGTTGGAATAGTCAAGTCTCGAGGTAACAAAGGCATGGATGAGGGCTTGAAAAGCAAGAAGAAAACTGAAGGGGAGAAGAGACTTTTGGAAGAAAACAGCAATTCTCGCTTGCTGCAGAGTGCCAAGTCACCAGATTGGCACATAATATAATTATTAACATTTTTCCTTCCAATTTATTGCTGAGCGAACAGGGCACAGTTGGATACAAACAAGTATTCAATTCATCCTGCAAGTTCTCTTGTTGCCCAAAGCGGTTTAACCTATTTTTTTTTTTACGAACACGCAAGGTTTTCTCGATGTTGTTGTTCTGCAATAAATTCAAATTTACTTCTGAAAGATTTCCTTCTCCTTGACGGTTCGAGGAGATGTCTATATTTTAATTCGGCATCTCAATCTGGCCTCCGGGGGCGGGTTGACAAGTGAGTGTTGAAGGCTACGCTGGCTTTGATGCATTATTTGCCAGCTCTGAAGCAGCAGGGATATCTGCAGGAGGTACTGGTATTTGATGTACCGGCAACAGAAGGACTGATTGGCTGCCAGTGTTTCTGAAGGTGCTGAGACGCGCTGACATTTATCTCTGGGTTGTCGAGGAGGAATCTGCTAATGTGACATGACATCAGATGTTTGTAATGCTGGTAACAAGCTAAGGACTCAGCAGCTTTTCTGGAGGAGGTGGAGATGTAATGTATACATAATCTCCTGTTCCAGGCTGCTCTCCCTGAAGAGAGCGAGCGAGAGAGATTTGCAACAATAATTCACTGACTAGCAATAAGAGCGCACTCTATGAATAGGAAGTGTGCAGGAGCCAATTAGAGGTTGACTATGGATCTTTTTTTAATGGGGATTGTTTAGGAACAGGAGCAGGCCATTCAGCCCCTTGAGCCTGTTCCGCCATTCATTTAAATCATGGCTGTTTCTGAAGCTGATAATAGAAAGATTTGCACTTTTATAGAAACATAGAAAATAGGTGCAGGATTAGACCATACACCACCATTCAATATGATCATGGTTGATCATGCAACTTCAGTACCCATTCCTGCTTTCTCTCCATACCCCTTGATCCCTTTAGCCGTAAGGGCCACATCTAACTCCCTTTTGAATATATCCAATGAACTGGCCTCAACAACTTTCTGTGGTAGAGAATTCCACAGGTTCACAATTGAGTGAAGAAGTTTCTCCTCATCTCGGTCCTAAATGGCTTACCCCTTATCCTTAGACTGTGACCCCTGGTTCTGGACTGCCCAACCCCCCACATCAGGAACATTCTTCCAGCATCTAACCTGTCCAATCCCGTCAGAATTTTATGTTTCTATGAGGTCCCCTCTTTCTCCTAAATTCCAGTGAAGTACCTTTCACGACCTCCGGATGTCCCAAAGCGCTTTACAGCCAATGAAATACTTTTTGGAGTGTAGTCGTTGTTGTAATGTGGGAAACGCGGCAGCCAATTTGCGCACAGCAAGCTCCCACAAACAGCAATGTGATAATGACCAGATCATGTTTGTGATGTTGGTTGAGGGATAAATATTGGCCCCAGGACACCGGGGATAACTCCCCTGCTCTTTGAAATAGTGCTGTGGGATCTTTAACATCCACCTGAGAGGACAGACAGGGCCTTGGTTTAATGTCTCATCCGAAAGATGGTCCCTCCGACAGTGCAGCACTCCCTCAGCACTGCACTGGGAGTGTTAGTGTAGATTTATGTGCTCAAGTCCCTGAAGTGGGACTTGAACCCACAACCTTCTGACTCTGAGGCGAGGGTGCTACCCACTGAGTTGTGGCCAACATACCATTAAAATCCTCGCTGAAGGAATGAGCAAGAAGCCAGCTTGATGTCAAATTCCCTTTCTTTCTTTGCGAGGAACTGCTGGTTGAGTGTTTTGATGTGAATGGGACCGATTTCCCCCATTGCCCCAAGGGTGTTTTTTTCTCTCCACTCTTTTCTCCATGTGCTTTCAGTACATTGTGGCGTGTTCCTCTGAGCTGGTGTACTTGGTCACGCCCTCAGCCCTCTCCCGGCACTTGGCCAGATCCCCGGGGCAGCAGCAACAGGCAGTCGGGAGCACTCGTTGTCAATGGGCCGGGCGGGAAGCCTTGTGCTCCAACATCGTTCACAAAGGGACTCACGATGCTCACGGCCTTGAAGATGCTGGCGTCCGGGTTGGACCTTGTCGATATCGGTGGTCTAACTCTCCTTCTTGCCGTAGCTCAGAATGGTGCTTTGTTTCAATAAATAAAACTTCGGAGGACACCAGCACATGAAGGGTTACGAGTGTACGTGATCAGGAATGCTCACCTAGTCCTCACGGGTTAAGTTGATCTAGTAAGGGACATCCTATCTAACGTTTGGAATGTTTTCTACCTTACTGCAAAGCTCTATTAATTCCAGGCAGTTACCACAGCCCAAGGCTGTAAAACTCCAAAAATATTTACCTGCTCTTGGGTCTGTTCTAACATTTTATCAGGGAAAATTACCCCACAGCTGTTGGACTGTCATTTATAAACCCAGCCGGTTCACTAATGTCATGAGCTGCTGACCTCATATCCACGGCATAACTAAGACCGCCTATTTCCACTTCCGTAACATCGCCCGTCTCTGCCCCCACCTCAGTTCATCCGCTACTGAAGCCCTCATCCGTGCCTTTGTTATTTCTAGACTTGACTATTCCAAAGCACTCCTGGCTGGTCTCTCACATTCTACCCTACGTAAACTAGAGGTCATCCAAAACTTGGCAGCCCGGGTCCTAACTCGCACCAAGTCCCGCTCACCCATCATCACTGTGCTCGCTGACATCCAGTTAAGCAACATCTCGATTTTAAAATTCTCACTTGTTTACAAATCCCTCCATGGCCTCGCCCCTCCCTATCTCTGTAATCTCCTCCAGCCCCACAACCCCCCCCAAGATCTCTGTGCTCCTCTAATTCTGCCCTCTTGAGCATCCCTGATTATAATTGCTCAACCATTGGTGGCCGTGCCTTCTGTTGCCTGGGCCCCAAGCTCTGGAACTCCCTGCCTAAACCTCTCTGCCTCTCTACCTCTTCCTTCTTCAAGATGGCTCTTAAAACCTACCTTGGTCACCTGCCCTAATTTCTCCTTATCCGGCTCGGTGTCATAATTGCTCCTGTGAAGCGCCTTGGGACGTTTCACTACGTTAAAGGCACTATATAAATGCAGGTGGTTGTTGTTGTTGGGGAAGGGAGCCTGATGCCCTTACCTACACTGGGTCGAGGTGAGTCCAATGTGGTTGATCCTCCAACATGTCCTTGCAAGTTGGGGCAACCCTGGATAGGCAGCAAATGCCAATCTGTCAGTGACAGCCAAATCCTGAGAATAACCAATAATAAAACCTGTGTGGATGATATCCTCCCTGTTTATTAAACCTACCTCTTTGACCAAGCTTCTGCTCACCTGTCCTATTATTATAAGAACATAAGAAATAGGAGCAGGAGTCCACCACCTGTCCCCTCGAGCCTGCTCCGCCATTTAACAAGATCATGGCTGATCTGATCTTGTCCTCAGCTCCACTTCCCTGCCTGCTCCCCATAACCCTTTATTTCCTTATCGCTCAAAAATCTGTCTATCTCTGCCTAAAATATATTCACCCAGCCTCCACAGCTCTGAGGCAGAGAATTCCATAGATTTACAACCCTCCGAGAGAAGAAATTCCTCCTCCTCTCAGTTTTAAATGGGCAGCCCCTTATTCTGAGACTATGCCCCCTAGTTTTAGTTTCCCCCATGAGTGGAAATATCCTCTCTGCATCCACCTTGTCAAGCCCCCTCATTATCTTGTATTTCGATAAGATCACCTCTCATTCTTCTGAACTCCAATGTGTATAGGCCCAACTTATCTTCATAAGTCAACCCCCTCATCTCCAGAATCAAACTAGTGAACCTTCTTTGAACTGCCTCCAATGCAAGTATATCCTTCCTTTTAAATATGGAGATCAAAACTGAACTCAGTACTTGAGGTGTGGCCTCACCATTATCTCCTTGTGTCTCACTGTCAAATATTTGCTTGGTAATCACTTGTGTGAAGTGCCTTGGGATGTTTTTGTTACAGTTAAAGGTGCTATATAAATGCAAGTTGCTGTTGAAGCATTGTGCCAAGTGTCTGGGTGGTAAAGGTTGGAGATGATGGGGTGAAGAATACCACCATTGCTTTCATTACTGTGGTGTAGGGAAGGTTGAGGGTGGGAAGTTTGCCAACAGAGCCTCCTGCCACTTGTCAACCGTGGCTCAGTGGGCAGCACCCTCGCCTCTGAGTCAGAAGGTTTGTGGGTTCAAGTCCCACTCCAGAGACTTGAGCACAAAAATCTAGGCTGACACTCCCAGTGCAGTGCTGAGGGAGTGCCGCACTTTCGGAGGTGCCGTCTTTCGGATGGGATGTTAAACCGAGGCCCCGTCTGCTCTCTCTCAGGTGGACATAAAAGATCCCACGGCACTATTTTGAAGAAGAGCAGGGGAGTTATCCCCGGTGTCCTGGCCAATATTTATCCCTCAATCTGTTTTTTTTTGAAGGATGTTGATTATCAGGTTATTATCACATTGCTGTTTGTGGGAGCTTGCTGTCACAAATTGGCTGCTGTGTTTCCCACAGAACGACAGTGACTACACTCCAAAAGTACTTAATTGGCTGTAAAGTGCTTCGAGACATCCAGTGATCGTGAAAGGCGCTAGCTACATAAATGCAAGTCTTTTTGCAGTCTCGCTGCACTCGATTACGGGTCCCCAGGAATTTCCGTCAAAAAAATCCCAGTAAGAGGAGGACCGAGGTTTAGCGATTTTTAATAACCTAAAGATGCAACGTTCCGATTAAGGGGAATAAATCGGGTGAGACTTGACTTTTTAAAAGAAATTAATAAAACACTTGATTATTTGACAAGTTGTGTTTAATGAGAAGGGAATGAAAATATTTTACTAATTTACTGCGATATTATCTGTACTATAACTCTTGCATCCGAGATCACTGGACTCTTCCTACAGTCACCCAAAGAGACGAGATATGACATCAGTAATTATAGTGACAAATGTCGCCTCGCTCTGAACACTTGGATTGGAGCGTGCCTTCAGTGAAATAATGTTGGGGCTTGTGACCTGGTTGTTAAATTTAAAGATTCCATCAAAGCGTTTGCTAATTGGCTCATCCTTCACTAACCAGCTACCAGTTTTTGATGTCTTGTATTCATGTAATCGTGATCACAACATGCTGTGAGTGGCTAGACCACCCTCTCTGCATGTTGGGGAAAGCCGTGCTTCAACGAAAACTGCAATCAAATAGTGGGTGCAACATAAGTTGGATAATTCTTTGACTGTCAGTGCAACAGTCTTTTTCTCTGCCCCCCCCACCCCCAATGCCCCATCGCCATTATTTTTATAACGAATAAATAATTGTTCAAAGTAAATGGGTGGAAAACCCCCCCCCACAATTTTCTTTAAATGCCTCAAGATTTTCTTCCCTGGGTTTTGCTCACAGCAGGGTTCTGGAGATTAAACTTCAACTTCCGGAGACTCGCCGGCAATCCTGGAGGGTTGGGAACCCCAGCTGGAGATATTGGTGAGAAGTGAGGATGATTCCTGGTGCCAGAGGGAAGAGCTACTCAGAGCGTGGACAACTTAGGGTTCTGTTGGACACCAAGGGATATGAGGACAGGGCAGGAAAGTGGAATTGAGGTCGAAGATCTGCCATGGTCCTATTGAAATGTGGAGCAGACTCGAAGGACCGTATGGCCTGCTCCTGCCCCTATTGTGTTCTTCAGCCATGACAAGAGAGGACCAATTTATCCTGCACCTTGCACTGAGGGGATGCCTATTGTGGCCATTTCCAACTTCCTGCTTCAAGTGACGCACATTGCTCTCCTGGCTGGCCTCTCGCCTTGTATCCTCCGTAAACCTGAGCTCATCGGAAACTCTGCTGCCCATGTCCAAACCCCCACCTAGTCCCGCTTACCCATCACCCCCTGTGCTCACTGACTTGCATCGGCTCCCTGTTACACTCATAACAAACAGTACTCGGTCTCACCATTTATTATGAGCAAGGGTGACCTTGGCTCCTTTATTACGATTCCAGAGTAAAGGTACCTCGTGGGTGGCCTGCTTCTAGACGGTGTTCCCAAGGGATGCTGGGATCCCTTGGGACTCCAACAGATGGGCCCTCTGGTGCTCAAGTGTGATGCAGGTTACAAAGGGTTAAATACATAACACTCCTGGTTCCGCAACGCCTCGCTTTAAAAAAATTCTCATCCTTGTTTTCAAATCCCTCCACGGTCCTCCCCCCTCCCCCTGTAATCCCCTCCAGTCCCACAAACCTGTGAGATATCTGCACTTCCACCCACCCCCGGGCAATTCTGGCCTCTTGCGCATCCTCCAAGTTTTTTCTTCGCTTGACCATTGGCGGTCGTGCCTTCAGCTGCCTGGGCCCTGGTGTCGATTTAAGGCAGGGGCGGCTTTGTCAGACCCATCCTCCCCACGGGTGGTGGGTAGGGGTGGTAATTGAGGTCAGGGTGGAAACCCCACAGGAAGTCTCCTTGCCCGAATTTCCTGTTTTTCTTTTCCCGCCGGTCTCGAGCCTGCCTCCAAGTGGGATAACTGAGGTAATACCAGTGCACGGTCTTGAATTCAAAGCGTGAAACCCTGCCTTGTTCGGTGACTGGACAGTACTGTTGACATCCAGCCCTCTGAGCCACACTCGCTTGTGTTTCACTCTTGAGATTCGGTTGGGAATGTGGCCCAGAGGAATGAGATTAAGGTCTTGCCTTGCTGACAGCTGTTGAGGGTCACAAGCGAGCTGATTTCAGATCCACTCAACCAAGCTCCCGACAGACATAAATATGTAGCAAACTCTACCCTGAATGTTACTGACAGCACAGAAAGTAAGAATTCAACACTCGTATGGTAGATGAGGGCAGAGAGGCAGCCCTTGGGGGCTGAGGTGCATTGCTGGAGCGAGGCGAGGTGACCTTTACATTGCCGTTATCCAGCGCTATACCTGACCTCTGTGTTCCCCCCCTGCTTCAGTGTCCACAGATAAAGCATGCTCCACTTCATTCTTGGTCTTAAATGTGTCAAAGGTCAGATGTGATTTAAGAGTCTGACACAGCACTGGAGCAGGAGACTAAGGTCAAAACATGACCCCTTTAAGGGGAACTCTTAGGGCCAAACTTTCAGCTTCATTGTCGGTGATTTTCTCAGCGTGCAACTGGTTTTTTGCCCGGCGAGAGTTTCCGTGTAAATTTTTGAATGTTGTTGACCGCCGGGACCGAACCGCCCATGTGCAACGCCGAGAACAACCACCGACGTTCAGATTGCCGAGAGACCCGCCCTGTAAAAGCTGCTTTTACAAGGCGATAAGGAGGGACCCTGCAAAAAAAAAAAGGTATGTTTAAAGGTTCTTTTAAATATTTAAAAAAAAATGTTAACATGGCAATTGGGGTTAAAACTGTCTTAGGAATGCTTTGTACGTGTTCATTAAAAAAAAATGTTTTAAAGTTTCTCCCCCTCCCTAGGCCCAACCGCAGCCTTGGACTAAATTTTTCTACTTACCGTCCATACCGGTAACGACCGCCCATTTGTCTAACTTTGCACTAACCTGCCGAGAATGTGCAACACCCATTTTCTCACTGGGCGATCAGTTCTACTTACTTTTACCTTCAAAATGGAAATTCTCGCCAGATTTTTTCGACGAATGTTGGCGATCCTTCCCAGCGGGCAATCGGACATTGAGGGCCTTTATGGAAAGTCTGGCCCTTAGAGTTTCAAGCTTGCAAGTCACCAGATTCCAGGCGTAGACAGACCGACTGATCGACACAATCCAAGATGGTGGCGGAAGCGAAGTCCACTGCAATTAGCTGATTTTTTTTTTCAGCATCATCTAGAAGCTTCTAGATTGGAAAAACACAATTTTAAGAACAAGTACTGAGTAATCTTTTTAAACAAAAACAACGGGGAGAAAATCAACTGAAGACAGAAAAGACAAAGATACTAACGTTATTGACAATTTAATGCAAATTATATTTTTTTCTTTTTTAAGTGAGCAAAAATTTGGCAGATGGAGTATAATGTGGGAAAATGTGAGGTTATCCACTTTGGCAGAAAAGATAGAAAAGCAAATTATAATTTAAATGGAGACAAATTGCAAAGTGTTGCGGTACAGAGGGACCTGGGGGTCCTTGTGCATGAAACACAAAAAGTTAGTATGCAGGTACAGCAAGTGATCAGGAAGGCACATGGAATGTTGGCCTTTATTGCAAAGGGGGATGGAGTATAAAAACAACTGCTGCAACTGTACAGGGTATTGGTGAGGCCACACCTGGAGTACTGCGTACAGTTTTGGTCTCCATATTTAAGGAAGGATATACTTGCATTGGAGGCTGTTCAGAGAAGGCTCACTAAGTTGATTCCCGAGATGAGGGGGTTGACTTATTAAGGTAGGTTGGGCCTATACTCATTGGAGTTCAGAAGAATGAAAGGCGATCTTATCAAAACATAAGATAACGAGGGGGCTCGACAAGGTGGATGCAGAGAGGATATTTCCACTCATGGGGGAAATTAAAACGAGAGGGCATAGTCTCAGAATAAGGGGTCGTCCATTTAAAACGGAGATGAGGAGAAATTTCTTAGGGTTGTAAATCTGTGGAATTCTCTGCTCCAGAGAGCTGTGGAGGCTGGGTCATTGAATATATTCAAGCCGAATATAGACAGATTTTTGAATGACAAGGGAGAGAAAGGTTATGGGGAGCTGGCGGGGAAGTGGAGCTGAGTCCATGATCAGATCAGCCATGATCTAATTGAATGGCGGAGCAGGCTCGAGGGGCCAAATGGCCAACTCCTGCTCCTATTTCTTGTGTAACACTTTGGGGGAGAAATTCGGTCGGGTCTCTGTTGCGGCGTTAATCCGGAGCGGTACTTTTAGCATGTTGAAAACGTTTGTGCCTCCCATCCAGAAATTCGTCAGAATTGGTTGAAAAGCCGACCGGTGCGATAAATCAGCCTTTGCACACCAGAGCTGGGGAGGGGGGGATGATAATGAAAGTTTGGTCGGTTCATGCGTGGAACTCCGAATCAGATCCCAGGCAAAACTGAGTCTTAAAGGCACGGGATAGTAATGCAACCATTAATGTTTTCAAAATCACTTCTTTCCACCCCCCCCCGCGCTGTTACGTCTGTCTGCCGCGGCAAACTCGGAGGCTCACGCACCGTGCTGTGTGTAAACATTGCACTGACTGTGACCTCCGACGGAAGCGTTTCCTCATTCCTTTAAGTGGCTGGCAGTTAACGACTCTGCAAGCCTGGACCCACTGTTTTCCCAGACGTTGTTCTTGGCGGGCGCTCAGTGAGGCGGCCGCACCGAATTTACTGACTGGGGCGCGAGCGTGGGCGTTGCACCAGGAATACGTCAGGATCGGAGTGATCGTCAGCAGCCGGGCGTTACTGGTTTGCTCCCCCGGGAGCCGCGAATTTTTTGTCGGGACGCTAAACGCTGCGCTCCCGGTCACTACATTCCCATTACTGCCCCCTCTGGCCGCTAACTGAGGCGTTAGACAACTGAAAATCCGGCCCTTTGCTCTTTAACATCCTGACCTAGTTGCTTGAAAGCTTGTTAATTCTAGCTGTTAGCTTTTTTTTTTAAGCCTGTCTAATTCCCTTCCACTTTATGATGGTGGTAATTTTTGGTTCCATCTTTCATGCTGTGGTAATTGTTTTTGCTCAAAGCATGGCAATGCTTTGTTTGAGTTGCTGAATCTCCAGGTTTACCTCAGTAAAGCGATGGGGTATCTTGAAAGCAGTGATAAAGTTGTTAAAAATCGGTTTCTTGGAACTTTTCAAGCCACTTGTACAGTTGTCCAACTTGTTGGATGTCAACATCACTGGTCTAGCAGACGGGCCTGAAAATGTGGGATCCGTCCCAATGAACCTACAAGAGTCAGTTCCATGCAGACTTTATACCTCTGATATTAATTGGACACAACACAACAGCTCAGTGAGGGAACCAAACCAACTTGCATTTATATAGCACCTTTCACATTGTAAAATGTCCCAAAATGCTTCACAGGAGTGTTATCAAACAAAATTTGATGCCGAGCCACATAAGCAGATATGACTTGACACCGAGTCCCGCTCACCTATCACCCCTGTGCTCGCTGACCTACATTGGCTTCTGGTTAAGCAATGCCTCGATTTTCAAAATTCTCATCCTCGTTTTCAAATCCCTCCATGGCCTCGCCCCTCCCTATCTCTAATCTCCTCCAGCCCCACAACCCCCTGCCCCGAGATGTCTGCGCTCCTCTAATTCTTCCCTCTTGAGCATCCCTGTTTACATTTGCTCCACCATTGGTGGCCGTGCCTTCTGTTACCTAGGCCCCAAGCGGGGAATCCATTCCAGACAGAATAGATAGTAACTGTTTTATATATGTAAACTTGTATTTACTCTGTACAACCACCAGAGGGCTCATCCCCTGGAGTCCCAAGGATCCCATAATCCCTTGGGAGCACAGGTATTTAAGGAGGCCTCACAGGTTGGAGAGGCACTCTGGAGACCTGCAATAAAAGACCAAGGTCACACTTTGAGCTCAGTCTGACTCTTTCTCCGTACATAACAGTAATGTCATTGATAATTTCTTGCAAATGATCGCTTTTTTTCTTCTTAAAACACTTCGCTCTTTATCATCGTGACCTCGTTAAGACTTTTGCTTTGGAGGCTTGTTAATTCCAGCTGTTAGCTCGTTTGGTTGTCAAGCCTGTCTAATTCCTTTCCAACCTATGACGGTGTCTGATGGGGGTAATTTTTGGTTCCATCTTTCATGCTGTGGTAATTGCCATGTCTCGAAAGCACGGCAAAGATTTCAGTTTGCGTTGCTGAATCTCCAAGTTTGTATCGGTAGCAATTTGACAGTTTCTTTTTTAAATGGCACAAAAGTTCTTGGTGGATCGAGGGTTCAGATACTGAGCATAAATGGCCACAAGTTCCAACTTTTTCTGATTCCAGCGACGGATTGTGACTCGAGATTCTCTGTCTCCTTTCTTATTCCATGTTACATTTATTTGCCTTAACCTCTTTCCACTTTCTGTCTCATTAGATGGGCTCTCAAATTCTTTCACCCTGGTGTCTCCATCCTAATGTCACACTCTGTCACTGCTGGTCTGTCACTACCTTGCCGTGTGCTAGCTGTTTGTAGTTTCAAGTTCTCTTATCAGCGTCTTACTATCTGTAATCTCACACTCTTACCCTGTGGTCTCTGATTTTACACACTCCATCTCTTTCTCTGTCATTTCACACTCCCTCTCACTGGCCATTGCTTTCCCAACACCCACCCCCCTCCCCACACCTCTCTTCTGTCTGTCTCGCTCCTTGTCTCACTCCCCCTCTGTGGTTTCACACTGCCTCTTGTAATGGCACTCTTTGTTTCCTGCAGTTTGGTGCTAAAGTCTCTCCCCGGTCTGCTCCATTTATTTGTGGGTTTCTGCTATTTTCTTATCGTTCTATATTTTTTACACATTGTCTCTTCTACTTGGCTTCTGAAACCACCCAGTCACACACACAGACCCAAATTCATCACCTCCCTCTCGTGGTAACCCACCCTATTGTTCTTAATTCTCACAATCTTCTTCACACAAAGGGCAGTGCAAATCTGGAAAACTCTGCCCCAAAAAGCTGTTGAAGCTGGGGGTCAAAGCTCACCATGGAGATTGATAGATTTTTGTTGGATAAGGGCATTGAGGGATACGAAACCAAGGCAGGTGAATGGAGTTCGAATACAGATTTGCCGTGATCTATGAATGGGGCCAATATTTATCCTGCGATCAACACTACTAAAAACAGATGATCTGGTCATTATCACATTGCTGTGTGTGGGAGCTTGCTGTGTGAAAATTGGCTGCTGCATTTCCCACATTACAACAGTGACTAAACTCCAAAATTACTTCATTGGCTGTAAAGCACTTTGGGATGTCTGGTGGTCGTGAAAGCCGCTATATAAATGTAGTCTTTCTTTCTATGTTCCCCTAAAATCTCACCCAGTGATATTTTTAGACTATAACTTGTCTTTGTTGTTGTTGCTCAATCTCTTTTGTTGCTCGGGGTTCTATTACACCAATTATTGATCATTTATATACCTCATTAACCTTTACTGTTTTTTATCTATTTTTTTTTTTAAATTCGTAGCCAATCGTTCCAATTCTTTGTCAAATCACAAACGCCAGAGGTCACCTTGCACATGCCAAGGATCACTCTGCGCCAATGCTCTTAGCCAAAAGGCCTAGAGCCACTGCACCGTTCCTGGAAGTACTGCAATACCAGGTTCGTGCCATGGAGGTGGATGGGTCAAGCCACCCACACACCTCCGTGGAGGTGGATGGGTCAAGCCACCCCACCCACCTCCTGTTTCCAAAAAAGCAAGCATATACCTTCCTGACCAGGGAGAAACCACCCGGAGGTCATGGTGGCTGGTCAGGTCAGTTGCGCATGATCTTAGCCAAAAGGCTTATCTATTCTTAGAAGTTCCATTTGCTTTATCGGAGATGTGACGTATAGGGATTGTATGAGCTTGGGAGGAACTGGTGAAGGTGCTCCCACAGTCCTGTTAGGGAGGGAGTTCCAGGATTTTGACCCAGCGACGATGAGGGAACAGCCGATATATTTCCAAGTCAGAATGGTGTGTGACTTGGAGGGGAACGTGGAGGTGATGGCGTTCCCATGCGCCTGCTGCCCTTGTCCTTCTAGGTGGTAGAGGTCGCGGGTTTGAGAGGTGCTGCCAAAGAAGCCTTGGCGAGTTGCTGCAGTGCATCCAATAGACGGTACACACTGCAGTCACGGTGCGCCGGTGGTGGAGGGAGTGAATGTTGAAGGTGGTGGATGGGGTGCCAATCAAGCGGGCTGCTTTGTCCTGGATGGTGTCAAGCTTCGAGTGTTGTTGGAGCTGCACTCATCCAGGCAAGTGGAGAGTATTCCATCACACTCCTGACTTGTGCCTTGTAGATGGTGGAAAGGCTTTTGGGAGTCGGGAGGTGAGACACTCGCTGTAGAATATCTTGGCCTTTGCTGTATCAAGTGCGCTCAGCCGTTTCTTGATGTCACATGGAGTGAATCGAATTGGCTGAAGACTGGCTTCTGTGATGTTGGGGACCTCCAGGAAGAGGCCGATATGGATCATCTACTCGGCACTTCTGGCTGAAGAGGGTTGCAAATGCTTCAGCCTTGAATTTTGCACTTGTGTGCTGGGCTCCGCCATCATTGAGAATGGGGATATTCATGGAGCTGCCTCTTCTGTCAGTTGTTTAATGGTCCACCACCATTCACAACTGGATGTGGCAGGACTGCAGAGCTTTGACCTGATCCATTGATTTGTGGGATCGCTTGACTCCGTTTATAGCATACTGCTTCCATTGTTTAGCATGCATGTAGTCCTGTGTTGCTTCTTCCTCAGGTTGGTACCTCATTTATAGGTACACCTGGTGCTGCTCCTGGCATGCTCTTCTGCACTCCTCATTGAACCAGGGTTGGTCCCCTGGCTTGAGTTGCTAGATCTGTTCTAAAATCTATCCCATTGTGCACGGTGGTAGTGCCATACAATATGATAGAGGGTGTCTTCAGTGTGAAGATGGGACTTCGTCTGCACAAGGACTGTGTGGTGATCTCTGATATCAATGCTGCCATGGACAGATGCATCTACAACAGGTAGATTGGTGAGGAAGAAGTCACATTGGTTCTCTCTCCAACTGCTGCAGGCCCAGTCTGGCAATTATGTTTCTCAGGATTCAGCCAGCTCAGTCAGTAGTGGTGCTGTTGAGCCACTCTTGGTGATGGACATTGAAGTCCCCCACCCAGAGCACATTCTGTGCCCTTGCTATCCTCAGTGCTTCTTCCAAGTGGTGTTCAACATGAAGTACTGATTCATCAACTGAGGGAGGGCGGTAGGTGATAATCACGAGGTTCCCCTGCCCGTGCTTGACCTGAAGCCATGAGACTTCATGGGGTCCAGAGTCAATGTTGAGGACTGCCAGGGCCACTCCCTCCCGACTGTACCACTGCCGCCACCCCTGGTGGGTCTGGACAGGACATACCCAGGGAAGGTGATGGAGGAGTCTGGGCCATTGGCTGAAAGGTATGACTCAGGCTGTTGCTTGACCAGTCTGTGGGACAACTCTCCCAATTTTGGCACGTCTGCAGATATTGGTGAGGAGGCCTTTGCCAGGTCGACTGGGCTGGATGTGCTGTTGTCGTGTCCGAAACCGGTGCTGAAGTTGATTCAGTGTGGTCCGTCTGGTTTTATTCTTGTTTTTGTAGCGGTTTGTTACAACTGAGTGTCTCGATGGGCCAGTTCAGTGGACAGTTAGGATTCACCACATTGCTGTGGGTCTGGAGTCTCATCGGCCAGACCAGGTCAGGGCGGCAGATTTCCTTCCCTAAAGGACATTACTGATGCTGGTTTTTTATTCCAGATTTATTTGATCAGCTGAATTTAAATTCCTCAGCTGCCGTGATGGGATTTGAGCTCGTGTCTCCAGATTGTTAGTTCAGGACCTCTGGATTACTGGTCTCGTAACCTAAACCGTTCCCGATCAACTCATCGATAAAGATTGATTGCTGTGGATTAGTCAACAACTCCATTGTTGGTGGATTGTGGGACTCCCAGGATGGGAGAAGGTGAACAAGACCAACGTCTCTATTTTGTCCAGCAGTCCCTACGTTCTGATCTGCTCCGTTGTCTCCTAACTTTCTCCTCTGGCCTAGTTGGTGACCTAAGTTGTGACCTGAGAACTCTCTCCAGCCACCACTTTGATCTTCATGAAGCCTGATTCAGTGCGATATGGGCTGGGGGAATTTACAGAATTTCTATCTGCTTCTCGTTCTCTCTCGCCCTTTGTGCACTCACTCACTCTGATTATTTGGTTCCAAGGTGTCTGCAACATTTCAAGTTATTCTCTGAGACATTCTGGGTATGAGTGGAGTGAAAGTGTCTACATTGTGGAACTAGGACACATTTAACTGAAGCCCGAAGGGAGATTGTGAAAACAATGAATAAAATAAACTCTTAACAACATTTAGATGTTCCCTAACATTTACCAATAGCTATGGCAGCAGAAAGCCCATGAAACACGCTAGCGCTGGGGAATTTAACATGTATTTATATAGAAAAGTGGTTCTGAGACACTTCAGTGCTGTAAGACAAAATGGACTCTGAGCCACTGACAAAAGATTAGGAGGGGTGACTGAAAGCTTCGTCAAAGAGGGTTTTGTGGAGAGCATTCAAGGAGAAGTTGAAGAGTTTAGGGAGGGAATTCCAGACCTTGGGCCCAGAAGGCTGAAGGCACGGCCACCAATGGTGGGGTGAAAAGTGGTTGGGGGATTAATGCACAAGAGATCGTCCCTCCTAAAGAACAGCAAGTTGTCCAAAAGTGTACGTGTGGTGTATGTACCTCAGTAGGGTAAGGTAGCTCCAGAACTTGGCTTAACCCAACCAGCATCTGCAGCCTGGGTTGTAGCGGAGATGGTCTGGATTGCACATTGAATCTAAAAGATTTCATTCTGGCCAAGCTTTTTATTGCTCCTCCATGCCAGTGTTACCTCTGGACTTGACTATTCCAACGCACACCTGGCAACCCTTCCACATTCTACCCTACATAAACTAGAGGTGATCCAAAACGCAGCTGCCCGTGTCCTAATTTGCACCAAGTCCCGCTCAGCCCCTGTGCTCGCTGACCTACATTGGCTCCCAGTTAAGCAACACCTCGATTTCTAAATTCCTCCATGGCCTCGCCCCTCCCTATCGCTGTAATCTCCTCCATCCCCACAACCCCCCCTGAGATGTCTGCGCTCCTCTAATTCTGCCCTCGAGAATCCCTGATTATAATCGCTCAACCATCGGTGGCCGTGCCTTCTGTTGCCTGGGCCCCAAGCTCTGGAACTCCCTGCCTAAACCTCTCCCCCTCTCTACCTCTCTTTCCTCCTTTAAGACGCTCCTTAAAACCTACTCCTTTGCCCAAGCTTTTGGTCACTTGCCCTAATTTCTCCTCGTGCGACTTGGTGTCAATTTTTTAATCTCCTAATGCTCCTGTGAAGCACCTTGGAACGTTTCACTACGTTAAAAGGCGCTATATAAATACAAGTTGTTGTTGTTGTAGTTTCAGCCCACACTTTTGCGTCTGATGCAGTGTAAGGGGGAACTGCGACCAACCAATGCCACAGCCTCAATGATGGGCTGAATGGCCTCCTTCAGCGCTGTAAGATTCTGGGGAGGGGGGAATTGCTCAGCACCGGGTTTGGGGACAGTAACAGTCGCGAGGCGGGATTTCCCGCGGCAGGCGCGGCGGCCCCGCCCCCGCGACCTAAATCTGTTAAAGGGGAGGGGTCAAGCTGCCGACACTAGACCACCGGAGAGCGGGGTGCCGTGGCATCGGCCTGGCACGTGAGCGGAGCGCCGGGCTGCCAGATGGCAGCATGGACCCCGCGATCCAGCATCCCGCAGTAATGCGGCCAATTGTTTTAATTTTGCAATCGCCACCTCCCCTTGAATCTGTGCCCCGCGAGCGGCCGCCCGCCGTGTACGCACCCTGTCAATCCGCCGCTGACGGCACCCCGCGCAGCTTCAGAGGGCGCGATCGAATCTTTGCTCCGGCGCGAAAACGGGTCGCTGCGCATGGTGATGCCGCTGTCATTGCTGGGGCAACACCATTGCTGCGGGTTGCTACCGGTTACCGCCAACGCTAAGCTCCCACCGAATTTCACGGGAGTCGTTAGCGGTGCCGCACCCGGGCGGAAAGTCGTTTGTGCCCCGTTGGCGCTCCCCGGGATCGCTAACTACCCAAATTTCTCCCCCCTCTGTCAATACGGGCTGCGTGTGCGATGTGCCCAAAATATGGGCAAGGATGAGCAATTTGTAAATACACCTGTCCAGCCTTTTAAATGAATAAATATCTGTAATTAGTTATTAAGAAAGTTAGGCTGAGCTTTAAACTTTAAAAACATTCTCTAAGCTCTAGAGGGCAGACTTGTCTGCCACAAACATTTCAGATTAGAAAGGCTCCAACCCATTTTTTAAATTGCTTTTTGTCCTCCCCTTTCTTCCCCTCCCCCGGGGCTTGGGACGGGACAGCCGGTTCTGGTGGGAGAGTTTCATGGAGGTTTTATCAGGTGACGTCTATAAATGTTGTATGTATCTGGGTGGGGGGAGGGAAGGAAACTGA
Organism: Pristiophorus japonicus; assembly: GCF_044704955.1. NCBI lineage: Eukaryota > Metazoa > Chordata > Chondrichthyes > Pristiophoridae > Pristiophorus > Pristiophorus japonicus. Next base: position 30,468,338 of record NC_091993.1, on the reverse strand, counting down.
GGGCGGGAGAGAGGGGAAATGAAGGTGGGGTGGGAGGGGGGAAAGGGCTGGGGAAACGGTTCCACCCTTTGATGCTCGCTCAACAACCTAGTACCTTCAAGACACAAAGATGTCCCAGGGTGCTTCACAGGAGCGATTATCAAACAAAATTTGACACTGAGCCGCATAAGGAGACATTAGGGCAGGTGACAAAAAGCTTGGTCAAAGAGGCAGGTTTTAAGGAGTGACTTAAAGGAGATTGGGGGGGTGGGGGCTTTGTGGAGGTTAGAGATTGTGGGGGGGCGGTACCATGGAAGGATTTTTTTTTAAAGTTCAAATTGAGGCATTGCTTAACTGGGAGCCAATGTAGCTCAGCGAACACAGGGAAGATGGATGAGCGGGAGTTCGGACCCAGGCGGCAGAGTTTACACCCTGCCAGAAGTACAATATTAAGAGCCAGCGCCAAGCATCTTGTGCAATCGTCTCAAAAGGATTCTTGTGGCTGCTACTGATGGAGATTAGTCATATTTCTCAAGCTCCAACCCCAAATGACACCACATTTCAGAGCAAATGCAGCCGTGTCATCATTTCACCCAACCACTTCCTCCCAGCTAACTGGCAAGGGGTCAAGTCTATTACTGAGAGGCCAAACAGCTCCCAGACAATTTAACTTGTCCAAAACGTATTAAGAGATTGACTCCTGGGCATGTCTGTCAATTGGAAAAAACAAATTAATCTTTGAGTGAGCTGGGTCACAAACCTGCACTAGTCCCCAGTTCAACAACTCTCCCCACAGCTGCCAAAGTCTGGTTTGACTAAAATTAAGGTTTTCAAAAGTAAACCAAAATTAAACTCAATCTAAAATATGGGCAGATGCATCGAATTAATGGTGGGCTGGTGCATCACATGGGCTGGGCAGTCACCTCCCATGTGAGTGTGTCTCTGTCTCTCTCTGGCCCAGCTCTCTGTCTCTCTCTCTCGCTCTCTGGCCCAGCTCTCTGACTCTCTCTCTGTCTCTCTCTGGCCCAGCTCTCCGTCTCTCTCTCTCTCTTTCTCGCTCTGGCCCAGCTCTCTCTCTCTCTCTCTCTCTCTCTCTGTGTCTCTGTCCCAGCTCTCTCTCACCCCGCTCTCTCTCACTCTCTTTGGCCCTGTTCTCTCGCGCGCTCTCTCTCTGTCTCTCTCTCTCTCGCTCTCTGGCCCAGCTCTCTGACTCTCTGTCTCTGTCTCTCTCTCTGGCCCAGCTCTCCGTCTCTCTCTCTCTCTCTCTCTCTCTGGCCCAGCTCTCTGTCTCTCTCTCTCTCTCTGTCTGTCTCTGTCCTAGCTCTCTCTCGCTCTCTTTGGCCCTGTTCTCTCGCGCGCTCTCTCTCTGTCTCTCTCTCTCTCGGTCTCTGGCCCAGCGCTCTGACTCTCTGTCTCTGTCTCTGTCTCTGTCTCTGTCTCTGGCCCAGCTCTCCGTCTCTCTCTCTCTTTCTCTCTCTCTCTCTCTCTGGCCCAACTCTCTCTCTCTCTCTCTCTCTCTGTCTCTGTTCTCGCTCTCTTTGGCCCTGTTCTCTCGCGCGCTCTCTCTCTGTCTGTCTCTCTCTCTCTCTCGGTCTCTGGCCCAGCTCTCTGACTCTCTGTCTCTGTCTCTGTCTCTGGCCCAGCTCTCCGTCTCTCTCTCTCTCTTTCTCTCTCTCTGTGGCCCAGCTCTCTCTCTCTGTCTCTCTCTCTCTCTCTCTGTCTCTGTTCTCGCTCTCTTTGGCCCTGTTCTCTCCCGCGCTCTCTCTCTGTCTGTCTCTCTCTCTCTCGGTCTCTGGCCCAGCTCTCTGACTCTCTGTCTCTGTCTCTGGCCCAGCTCTCCGTCTCTCTCTCTCTCTCTCTCTCTGGCCCAGCTCTCTGTCTCTCTCTGTCTGTCTCTGTCTCTGTTCTCGCTCTCTTTGGCCCTGTTCTCTCGCGCGCTCTCTCTGTCTCTCCTCTGTGTGGCTCGCTCTCGCTGGCCCAGCTGACATATGCAGAACATCAAGGGTAGTCCTGTTGGATGCACAGTGCCCGAGGATTTAACTTCTGTGAGGTGTGCGTGTGGGATCTCTGCACACCCTGAAGAGTGTCAGCTGTGGCTGAGTCAGAAGGTCATGGGTTCAAGGCCCATTCCAGTGATGTAAGCACAAAATCCAGGCTGATACTCTCAATGCAGTGCTGAAAGAGTGCTGCACTGTCTGAGGTACCGTCTTTCAGATGAGAAATTAAACCGAGGCCTCGTTTTCTCTCTCAGGTGGATGTAAAAGATTCTGTGGCACTATTTCGAAGAAGAGCAGGGGAGTTATCCCTGGTGCCCTGGCCAATATTTATCCCTCAACCAACATCACTAAACTGGATAATCTGGTCATTATCACATTGCTGTTTGTGGGGGCTTGCAATGCGTGAATTGGCCACTGCATTTCCTACATTACAAGAGTGACTACACTCCAAAAGTACTTCATTGGCTGTAAAGCGCTTTAGGATGTTGTGATGGGTGCTATATAAATGCAAGATTTTCTTACTTTTGTGAATGCTGGAAATCGGAAGATTGTGGGTTCAAGCTCCACTCCAGGGACTTAAGCACACAAATCTAGGCTGACACTCCCAGTGCAGTGCTGAGGGAGCGCCGCACTGTCGGAGGTGCAGTCTTTAGGATGAGACTGTTAAGTATGGAAGAACTCCACAAGACTGAATACTGTGAACTAAAACTGATGTGACCTTAGGCACCCTGGAGTTTTATTAAAGAGACCATGCAGCATGGCAGGCAACCTTTTATACTCCCTTGCACGAGGTGTATATGTGATCCTTGGGCCTCCAACAGTTGCGCCCTCTGGTAGCAAGTCTTACACAGTTACAATGTTTACATACATAACAGACATTAAACCAAAGCCCCGTCTGCTCTCTCAGGTGGACATAAAAGTAAGCGTACAATTCTTGCTAGCGTATAGCCACTTGAGTAATGGTAGCTCACCCTTGTCCCATCAGACCTATGCTGAGACAACCACTCTTGGGACGAGCAGAGTTTAAGCCTATTCAGCCATGGGGGATAATGCAGCTGTGCTTGATCCTGGCCTCACCCAGTGTCCATGTTTTGCAATAGGACTGATTGGACAGCAATTAGAACTGGGAGTCTTGGCTGATTTCCCACCAAGGCTTCCCACCAAGGCCTTCCCCCCCACCGCCCGCACCCCCCAAAAAAAGGCCCTACTCTCTGTGCCCCAGGGAATATCAGGGACCATAAAGGTAACCTGTGTGTGGAGGTGGAAGATGTGGGTATGCTTCTTAATGAATACCTTGCATCTGTTTTCTCAAGAGAGGGATGATGCAGACATTGCAATTGGGGAGGAGGAGTGTGAAATAGTAGATGAAATAAACATAGTGAGAGAGGAAGTATTAAGGGGTTTAGCAGCTTTGAAAGTGGATAAATCCCCAGGCCTGGATGAAATGTATCCCAGGCTGTTAACAGAGGAAATAGCAGAGGCTCTGACCATCATTTTCCAATCCTCTCTGGCTACAGGTGTGGTGCCGGAGGACTGCTAACGTTGTACTGTTGTTTAAAAAGGGATAAACCAAGTAATTAAAATCTCAGACTTTATCCCAGATAAAATAGTCTGTTTTTGTGATGTTGATTGAGGAATAAATATTGGCCCCAGGATACTGGGGATAACTGGGGATACACTTGACAATAGTGCCATGGGATCTTTTACGTCCACCTGAGAGGGCAGATGGGGCCTTGGTTTAACGTCTCATCTGAAAGACTGCACCTCCAGCAGTGCAGCGCTCCCTCAGCACCGCAGTGGAGAATTATGAGGGGCCTAGATAGAGTGGACGGGAAGCACCTATTCCCCTTAGCAGAGGGGTCAACAACCAGGGGACATAGGTTTAAAGTAAGTGGTAGGAGGTTTAGAGGGGATTTGAGGATTTTTTTTTCACCCAGAGGGTGGTGGGGGTCTGGAACTCACTACCTGAAAGGGCAGTAAAGGCAGAAACCCTCACCACATTTAAAAAGTACTTGGATGTGCACCTGAAGTGCCATATCCTACAGGGCTACAGATTGTAATGTATTTACTTCATGGATTCTTTGCTTAATAGCAATGAATTCTTAACTAGTTGGTTTATTCACAAAGGTTTAACAATCACACTGCACATTACCAGTTCATCCACCAGGCTCACAACCACCTTCCTCATCGTGGATCCCCCGAACCCAACTGGCTGGGGTTTTATTGAGTCTTGTGAACATCATGTGACTGGCTAAGCCACTCCCAACTCCACAGCTCTACAAACCTGTGAGCATGCTCACGGGTGCATACATTACACTGACCACCAGCTGGAAAGTGGGATTTGGCTGGGTAGCTCTTTGTCGGTCAGCACGGACACAATGGGCCGAATGGCCTCCTTCCATGTGGTAAATTTCTATGATTCTCCCATCGCTGCTCACTCTGCAAGGACTGCGTGCCTCCGTTTCGCGGAGGACAGCTCCTTCGCCAGCTGTTCCCTTCTGTTTGTGTTCTTTTCCTGAAATGATGAAGTGTTAGCATTTCGAAACAGATCTTTAAAATTGATCCATATTCTCATAGCTCAAATGCTGGGAGATGACTCAGCTGCAATCGGGTCACTCTGTTTCATTAAGTGATTATCAAGGGAACCTCCCTCATTAAATAAAATATACTGCTTCAAAATAAAATCGGTAAATGTGGTTTATAAAGTATTGTCATTTAACCGCCATGTTTCCCCTCCCCCGTCTTAGTTCCTGGACTGTAGGAAATTAAAATACTTTTAAATTTCTTTACAACTTGATGGAAATTCCCCTTCATTGTGCCACTTCTGCAGTGAGTGTTTGACCATTTAAACCACACTAACCGAGGTTTCAACTATGGTCTCCTCCCACCGCCCCCCCCCCATACACACTCTCACTCTCAGGTTGTTGGAGGTCAGTCATTCCAGCCCCAGGACATCGCTGCAGGAGCTCCTCAGGGCAGTGTCCTCGGCCCAACCATCTTCAGCTGCTTCATCAATGACCTTCCCTCCATCATAAGGTCAGAAGTGGGGATGTTCACTGAGGACTGCACAGTGTCCAGTGCCATTCACAACTCCTCAGATAATGGAGCAGTCCGTGCCCGCATGCAGCAAGACCTGGACAACATTCAGGGTTGGGCTGATAAGTGGCAAGTAACATTCGCGCCACACAAGTGCCAGGCAATGATTATCTCCAACAAGCGAGAGTCTAACCATCTCCCCTTGATATTCAACGGCATTACCATAGCCAAATCCCCCCCACCATCAACATCCTGGGGGTCACCATCGACCAGATACCTCACTGGACCAGCCACATAAATACCATGGCTACAAAAGCAGGTCAGAGGCTGGGTATTCTGCGGCGAGTGTCTCACCTCCTAACTCCCCAAAGCCTTTCCACCATCTACAAGGCACAAGTCAGGAGTGTGATGGAATACTCTCCACTTGCCTGGATGAGCGCAGCTCCAACAACACTCGAAGCTCGACACCATCCAGGACAAAGCAGCCCGCTTGATTGGCTCCCCATCCACCACCTTCAACATTCACTCCCTCCACCACCGGCGCACCGTGGCTGCAGTGTGCACCATCTACAAGATGCACTGCAGCAACTCGCCAAGGCTTCTTCGGCAGCACCTCCCAAACCCGTGACCTCTACCACCTAGAAGGACAAGGGCAGCAGGTACATGGGAACACCATCACCTCCACGTTCCCCTCCGAGTCACACACCATCCTGACTTGGAACTATATCGGTCGTTCCTTCATCGTCGCTGGGTCAAAATCCTGGAACTCCCTCCTTAACAGCACTGTGGGAGCACCTTCACCACACGGACTGCAGCGGTTCAAGAAGGCGGCTCACCACCACCTTCTCAAGGGGCAATTAGGGATGGGCAATAAAAGCTGGCCTTGCCAGCGACACCCACATCCCGGAACAAATTTTTAAAAAACTATGCCTCGTGTTCTGGCTTGCTCGCGTACGCGCACACACACACACACGGACTTTGGAGTAATTGTGACTCATGATTTGGCAGAGGTGAAGTAGAAATGGGGACTACAGTCCATGTACAATCTATCCTTTCATGGACAATACCAAATGCCTTGAAGAAAGATTTTCCAAAGTTTCCCTGACCCAAAGGACAAATGAAGCAAAGACTCTGAATGCCTGTCCAACCTTGGCCTCCTGCCATTCCCAGCTGAGATCGAGAATGAGTTGGAGGCGAAGTAAAACGCCTGCTACTCTGCTCTGACAATCTGCCTTAACCCCAACTCGAGATGACCGTGGATGGGGATTGATGGTGCCATTTCGTATTGATCGTGGGCAAGTTTCTCCTGCACTCACTGAGGATTAGCGTGAGACTGCCCGGCCTCTCTTCACTTGGGTCCTGTTACAGCTACTAAAGAAAGGAAACTTTCAGCCGGGTAAGAAATATGTCTTGGGTGGTGCCAAACTGCCATTGGCTGCCTGTCATAACCCCTGCCCGATATTCCGTTCCATTGGGATGAGACATTAAACCGAGGCCCCGTCTGCTCTCTCAGGTGGACGTAAAAGATCCCATGGCACTATTTCGAAGAAGAGCAGGGGAGTTATCCCCGGTGTCCTGGGGCCAATATTTATCCCTCAATCAACAGAACAAAAAAAAACAGATTATCTGGTCATTATCACATTGCTGTTTGTGGGAGCTTGCTGTGCGCAAGTTGGCTGCCGCATTTCCTACATTGCAACAGTGACTACACTCCAAAAGTACTTCATTGGCTGTAAAGCGTTTTGAGACATCCGGTGGACGTGAAAGGCTCTATGTAAATGCATGTCTTTCTCCTCTTGACTATCAGGCCGCGCGTCCATTGGACAAATTTCTACCCCCCCCTCCCCAGTTCTCAGTTTCTGGCGTGTCAGTCGGGAGAGCTACTTTCTTGTCGAAGCTGAGGACTCCCACACAAGGCTCACCGCTAACTGAAGAGCAGCATTGTTGGAGAAGCAAGACAAAGCCAACTCTCCTCCCCACCCTCCCAAGAAAAAAATTACTTGCAAGGCAGTCAAGGGTTATGGGGAGCAGGCAGGGAAGTGGAGCTGAGGCCAAGATCAGATCAACCATGATCTTATTGAATGGCAGAGCAGGCTCGAGGGGCCGAATGGCTGACTCCTGCTCCTATGTCTTATGTTCTTATTCCTACATCACCTTGCATGACCTCGGGTCACCCCACAGCGCTTTACAGCCAATGAAGCACTTTTTGAAGTGTGGTCACTGTTGTAATGTGGGAATCCCGGCAGCCAATTTGCGCACAGCAAGCTCCCACAAACAGCACTGTGACGATGATCAGATAATTTTTTTTTAAGTGATGTTGACTGAGGGATAAATATTGGCCCCAGGACACCAGCAAGTGGGAGGTGCCTGACACTGGGCAACATGCGGTTTGGGGAAGAAGAAAGACGGAAAGCAGAATGAGGATGAAACAGAAAACCAGGCTCTTGGTTTGCGAGGGCGGAAATATGTCCTGTGTTCCGATTTCCATCTCTAAGGCATTTTGACTGAATTCTAATCTTTTTATTGGAATTGCGACAGAAATTAATTTTTAAGAAGGAAATAATATACGAATAACTTGGGGAAAAATTGTCTGTCTTAATTTGATTAGCTTATCTCACACCCACCATTTAATTCAAAAACTCATTACCCTTCTGCTGTGGAGCGATGTCAGGAACAGATGGGATTGCTCACCAGAAGACTAGCAAGTTGATAGCAGAACTAATTATCATTTATATTTAAAGCTGATTTTTTTTGAGAGATTTTAAAAAAAACATTTTATTTCCTTCAGTTCTGGTGTTAATCTCTCCTCCCTCGTTCCACCAACTGAGGCTAGTTAAGCAGCCAGGGCCGAGGCTGGTAGATGCGAGAGGGACGAGGCTATGATGGAAGACTTTGATGGGGAGCCTGGAAAAGTGACCTCGTGGAGGAGACCTTGTAAAGAAATACTCAACAACAACAACTTGTATTTATGTAGCGCCTTTAATGTAGTGAAACGTCCCAGGGTGCTTCACAGGAGTATTCTGAGACAAATAATTTGATATCGAGCCACATAAGGAGAAATTAGGGCAGGTGACCAAAAGCTTGGCCAAAGAGGTAGGATTTAAGGAGTGTCTTGAAGGAGGAAAGAGAGGCGGAGAGGTTTAGGCAGGGAGTTCCAGAGCTTGGGGCCCAGGCAACAGAAGGCACGGCCACCAATGGTTGAGCGATTATAATCAGGGATGTCCAAGAGGGCAGAATTGGAGGAACGCAGATATCTCTTGGGGTTGTGGAGCTGGAAGAGATTAGAGATAGGGAGGGGGCGAAATCATGGAGGGATTTAAAAATAAGGATGAGAATTTTGAAGTCGAGGCGTTGCTTAACCAGGAGCCAATGTAGGTCAGCGAGCACGGGGTGATGGGTGAGCGGGACTCAAACAAACATAAGAATTAGGAACAGGAGTAGGCCATCTAGCCCCTCGAGCCTGCTCCGCCATTCAACAAGATCATGGCTGATCTGGCCGTGGACTCAGCTCCACTTACCCGCCCGCTCCCCGTAACCCTTAATTCCCTTATTGGTTAAAAATCTATCTACCTGTGATTTGAATACATTCAATGAGCTAGCCTCAACTGCTTCCTTGGGCCGAGAATTCCACAGATTCACAATCCTCTGGGAGAAGAAATTCCTTCTCAACTCAGTTTTAAATTGGCTCCCCCGTATTTTGAGGCTGTGCCCCCTAGTTCTCATCTCCCCGACCAGTGGAAACAATCTCTCTGCCTCTATCTTGTCTATCCCTTTCATTATTTTAAATGTTTCTATAAGATCACCCCTCATCCTTCTGAACTCCAACGAGTAAAGACCCAGTCTACTCAATCTATCATCATAAGGTAACCCCCTCATCTCCGGAATCAGCCTAGTGAATCGTCTCTGTACCCCCTCCAAAGCTAGTATATCCTTCCTTAAGAAAGGTGACCAAAACTGCACGCAGTACTCCAGGTGCGGCCTCACCAATACCCTATACAGTTAGGACATGGGCTGCCGAGTTTTGGATCACCTCTTGTTTACGTAGGGTAGAATGTGGGAGGGTGGCCAGGAGTGTGTTGGAATAGTCAAGTCTAGAGGTAACAAAGGCATGGATGAGGGCTTCAGCAGCGGATGAGCTGAGGCAAGGGCGGAGACTGGTGATGTTACGGAGGTGGAAATAGGCTATTGAGAAAGCAAACGACGAGAATAAAACCTTCGGGCAGTAAGAATAGCAGAACAGGAAGTTCCACATACGTGGTGAAGGGCAAGACTTGGGGAACAAGGAGGACCATGACATCCTCTAACATCTTGTATTTATATAGCGCCTTTAACATTGTAAAACATCCCAAGGTGCTTCACAGGAGCGATTATCTAAATTTAAAAAAAAATTATAATGGGGCATATAAGGAGATATTCGGACTGGTGACACAGCGTGGTCAAAGGGTTATGTAATTACTTCCTGGGTTCTTTGCTTAAGGAATTCACAGAACACATCGCTATTAAGAACTAGTTGGCTTCTTAGCAAAAGTTTAACAATCACACTACACATTACCAGTTCATCCATTATGCTCACAACTGCATACCTCATCGTGGATGACGTAGACCCAACTGGCTGGGGTTTTATTGTGAACATCACGTGACTGGCTTTGTCATGCACAATGCAACAGCTCTACAAAGCTGTGAGCATACTCACCGGTGCATACATTACAGTCTACAGATAACAAAGACATGGATGAGGGTTTCAGCAGCAGATGGGCTGAGGCAGGGGTGGAGACGGGCGATGTTACCGAGGTGGAAGTAGGCGGTCTGGGGGACGGAGAGGATATGGGGTCGGAAGCTCGGGACAAATAAGATGCCAAGGTTATGGACAGCCTAGTTCACATGAAGAAAAGTTGGGCCTGTACTCATTGAAGTTTAGAAGAATGAGAGGTGATCTTATTGAAACTTATAAGATTCTGGGGGGCTTGACAGGGTGGATTCAGAGAGGATGTTTCCTCTCGAGGGGGAATCTAAACCAGGGGGCATAGTTTCTGAATAAGGGGTCGTCCATTTAAAACTGAGATGAGGAGGAATTTCTTCTCTGAGGGTTGTAAATCTTTGGAATTCTCTGCCCCAGAGAGCTGTGGAGGCTGGGTCATTGAATATATATAAGGTGGATATAGACAGATTTTTGAACGATAAGGGACTCAAGGGTTATGGAGCCTAGATCAGATCAGCCATGATCTTATTGAATGGTGGAGCAGGTTTGAGTGGCTAAATGGCCGACTCCTGCTCCTATTTCCTGTGTTATGTTGAGGATTCAAGCCCCAAGTAATTTAAAAAACTTACCTTGCTGGTTGCAGACTAACTGGCGATTCCTCCAAGGGAACTAAGGGAACGCCTGTTAGGCCACCTGTTGGCCCTGATTTCCTACAGTGGGGCGGCCATCCTCCGAGTACTTTTGACGATTGATAAATGAGCATTCTCACACATGGGGCAGGTAACATTTCGCCTCTGCTTCAGGAAGCTTCTTTTGGGCTCCAGTTTTTTTTCTTAAAAAAAAAAGACGCATTGATATAGCGCCTTTCACGACCACCGGACGTCTCAAAGCGCTTTACAGCCAATGAAATACTTTTGGAGTGTAGTCACTGGTGTAATGTGGGAAACGCGGCAGCCAATTTGCGCACAGCAAGCTCCCACAAACAGCAATGTGATAATGACCAGATCATCAGTTTTAGTGATGTTGGTTGAACGGGACTTGGTGCGAGTTAGGATACAGGGAGCAGCAGAGTTTTAAGTTTAAGGTGGGGGATACATTGTACCTTGAAAATATATAACATATAATATAGAATATGCAACACAGAAACAGGCCATTCGGCCCCATGGGTCTGTGCCGGTGTTTATGCTCCACACCAGCCCCCTCCCACCCTCGTCATCTCACCCCATCACCATCTCCTATTCCTTTCTCCCTCATGTACTTATCTATTTTTCCCTTAAATGCATCAAAGCTAGTCGCCTCTCCCTGTGGTAGCGAATCCAACATTCTCACCACGCTCCGGGTAAAGAAATTTCTCCTGAATTCCCTACTGGATTTATGTGATGACCAGATAATCTGTTTTTTTGTTATGTTGATTGAGGGATAAATATTGGCCCCAGGACACCGGGGATAGCTCCCCTGCTTTTCTTCGAAATAGTGCCGTGGGATCTTTTACATCCACCTGAGAGAGCAAACGGGGCTTTGGTTTATTGTCTCATCTGAAAGACGGCGCCTCCGACAGTGCAGCACTCCCTCAGCACTGCACTGAGAGTGTCAGCCTAGATTTTTGTGCTCAAGTTCCTGGAGTGGGACTTAAACCCACAACCTTCTGACTCAGAGGCGAGGGTGCTGCCCACTGAGCCACAGCTGACACTAGTCAAGTCTAGAAGAAGAGCAGGGGAGCTATTCCTGGTGCCCTGCCCAATATTTATCCCTCAACCAACATCACTAAAAAACATTGTTGTGAAAGCCAGCTGCCTCTGTGTCATCCACAATGAAAATAACAGCTCCGATCCGGTGTCTGCAACACTCCACAACCATCAGGTTTTTTTTTAAATGTAGTGCGCGGTCCAAATGAAATATTAGAATTTTCACCACCAACAATGCCAATGGAAGTATACTGCTGTGTAACTGATCATGCTGTGGTGTTTATGTGGGATCCCCGTATGTTGCTTTGGCAGTGGGACTATACATAACTGGTAATGAAAATTAAAAATGCCACAGTTCTTTATTGAAGCCAACTATGCCCAAAATATTTTAGCAAGTTCTTATTTGGAGCATAACCCATTTTTTGTTTCAGCTGACGCCATTTTTCAAGACTGGGTAGAATTCCAAAAATCCGTCTGTGATAGGTCTGCGAATGAGTTGACAGGGTCCTGGCGATGAGCACTGGACTCCCAAGCAGAATGCCCAAGTTCAACCCCCCCATCCCCCACCACCACGGACAATTGATCCTGGCAACCATCGTTGGAAACTCTGTCATGATCGTGGCTAAGCTGGTGGGTGGGTGGAGCTCGAGCCTGGAGAGCCACGCACCTCCCCGAGGAACATAGAAGCAGGAGGAGGCCATTCAGCCCCTCCATCCTGTTACATAGAAACATAGAAAATAGGTGCAGGAGTAGGCCATTCGGCCCTTTGAGCCTGCACCACCTTTCAATATGATCATGGCTGATCATGCAACTTCAGTACCCCATTCCTGTTTTCTCTCCATACCCCTTGATCCCTTGTTCTGCCCATTCTACCCACCTTGGTTCCGTAACCCTTACCCCAACAAAAATCTATCAATGTCAAGTTTTGACATTTTCAAATGATCCATCCCTGGTCTCAACAGCTTTTTGCGGGGGACAGAGTTCCAGATTCCCACTGCCCTTCGTGTGAAGAAGTTCTTCCTGACATCACCCCTGAACGGCCTGGATTTAATTTTAAGGTTCTGCCCCCTTGTTCTGGACTCCCCCCACCAGAGGAAATCGTTTCTATCGGTCGACCCTGGCTGTGTCAATCCCACCGTTCAGAAGGAAATCTTCCGTCACCCAGTTGAGAAAGGTTGTTGGTGCTGACCAGGGAAAGGTTCATTTCAAGAACCAGACCACTCATTCATCGGAGATGCCATCTTCCGGATGAGACGTTAAACCGAGGCCTCGTCTGCTCTCTCAGATGGACATAAAAGATCTCATGGCACTATTTTGAAGAAGAGCAGGGGAGTTCTCCCTGGTGCCCTGGGGCCAATATTTATTCCTCAATCAACATAACAAAAAACGATTATCTGGTCATTATCACACTGCTGTTTGTGGGAGCTTGCTGTGCTCAAATTGGCCACCGCGTTTCCCACATTACCACAGTGACTACACTCCAAAAGTACTTCATTGACTATAAACCTCTTTTTTGACATCCGGTGGTCGTGAAAGGCGCTATATAAACGCACTCCTGGCTGGCCTCCCACATTCTACCCTAAGTAAACTAGAGGAGATCCAAAACTTAGCTGCCCCATGTCCTAACTTGCACCAAGTCCCGCTCACCCATCACCCGCTGTGCTCGCTGACCTACATTGGCTCCCAATTAAGCAACGCCTTGATTTCAAAATTCACATCCTTGTTTTCAAATCCCTCCATGGCCTTGCTCCTCCCTATCTCTGTAATCTCCTCCAGTCCCACAACTCCCCCCCCCCCCCCCCCAAGATGTCTGTGCTCCTCTAATTCTGGCCTCTTGAGCATCCCTGATTATAATCGCTCAACCATTGGTGGCCGTGCCTTCTGTTGCCTGGGCCCCAAGCTCTAGAACTCCCTCCCTAAACCTCTCCGCCTCTCTACCTCTGTTTCCTCCTTCAAGACGCTCCTTAAAACCAACCTCTTTGACCAAGCTTTTGGTCACCTGCCCTAATTTCTCCTTATGAGGCTTGGTGTCAAATTGTTTTATCTCGTAACACTCCTGTGAAGCGCCTTGGGACTTTTCACTACGTTAAAGGCGCTATATAAATAAAGGTTGTTGAAATAGTGGAATGTTATTTAAAGTTTTGGATAGCGTGGACCTGAAACATTAACTCCACAGATGCTGCCTGACCTGCTCATTGTTTCCAGCACTTTGTTTTTTTCTTTCTGATTTCCATCATCTGCAGTATTTTTTTGCTTTTGTTTCAAGTTTAAAGGCTTCTTCCCCAGCTGCTAATCGGGGGTAAGAATTTACATTTATATAGCGCCTTTCACAACCTCAGGACATCCCAAAACGCCAATGAAGTACTGTTGGAGTGTAGTCACTGTTGTAATGTGGGAAACGCGGCAGCCAATTTGCGCACAGCAAGCTCCCACAGATAGCAATGTGATAATGACCGGATAATCTGTTTTAGTGATGTTGATTGAGGGATGAATATTGGCCCAAGACACTGGCGATAACTCCCCTGCTCTTCTTTGAAGTAGCGCCCTGGGATCTTTTACGTCCACCTGAGGCCTCGGTTTAACGTCTCATCCGAAAGAACATAAGAAATAGGAGCAGGAGTAGGCCATACGGCCCCTCAAGCCTGCTCTGCCATTTAATACGATCATGGACTCGGGTCCACTTCCCTGCCCGCTCCCCATAGCCCCTTATTCCCTTATCAGTTAAGAAACTGTCTATCTCTGTCTTAAATTTATTCAATGATCCAGCTTCCACAGCTCTCTGAGGCAGCAAATTCCACAGAACCCTCTGAGAGAAGACATTCCTCCTCATCAGGCAGCACTCCCTCAGCACTGCACTGGGAGTGTCAGCCTAGATTTATGTGCTTAAGTCCCAGGAGTGGGACTTGAACCCACAACCTTCTGACTCAGAGTCGAGTGCACTACCCACTGAGCCACTGCTGATAACAGCATTAGCAAGATATTAAATCCAATGTAAAGGTAGCTAAAGAGTCTCAAAGCTTCTGCCAAATAATTTACATACAAACCAAAGCTGCGGCTCTGAGCTGAGAGCTCGGCACTGTGTTCAGAGAAAGGAGCGTGGGAATGGTGATAAGAATATTTGACTGGTTTCGGCTGGAGATAGAACAAGCTAATTTGACAATCACCGCGTCACGCGCCATTCAATTATCCATTTAGCAGCTCGCTCTAAAACAAAACAGCGCAAAACACTGAGAGGAAACATGTCGCCACTAATCTGATTTGAGCGAGATAAGAAAGGCTCACATATACATAGCGCCTTATCAGTCTCCGAACCAGCTGAAGGCACTTCACAGGCACTGAGTTACTTTGAGGTGTCTGTGCCTGTTGTGTTGTACAGCAAGTACCTACAAAATGGATGGTCGCTTAATCTGGTTGTTGACCAGGACACTGCGCTCCTCTTGAAGCAGTGCCTTTTGGTTATCTTTACATCCACCAGAACGGGCAAAGGGGGCCCCCGGTTTAACGCCTTGTCCGAAGGATCGCACCCTTGTCGGTTCAGCTCCCGCTCAATATTGCAGCATCAACAATTTGCGTTTGTACAGCACCTTTAACATCATAAAATGTCCCAAGACGCTACATGGGAACATAATTGACACCGAACCGAAGAAGGAGACATTAGGACAGATGACCAAAAGCTTGGTCAAAGAGGCAGCCTTCAAGGAGGAGAGAGAGAGAAAGTGAGAGAGATAGATGGAGTTTTGGGCGGGAATTCCAGAGCTCGGGGCCCGGGCAGCTGAAGACACGGCCACCAATGGAGGGGCGAAGGAAGCCGAAAATGCGCAAGAGGCCAGAGTTGGAGGATCCCAGACATCTCGGAGGGTTGTGGGGCTGGAGGAGATTAGAGATGGTGAGGGCCATGGAGGAATTTGAAAACAAGGATGAGAATTTTGAAATCGAGGCGTTGCCGGACCGGGAGCCAATGTAGGTCACAGGTGGTGATGGGTGAGCGGGGACTTGCTGCGAGTTAGGACACGGGTCAGCGAGCACAGGGGGCGATGGGTGAATGGGACTTGGTACGAGTTAGGGCATGGATCAGCGAGTACAGGGGGTGATGGGTGAGTGGGATTTGGTGCGAGTTAAGACACGGGGCACAAGGGGTGATGGGTGAACGGGACTTGGTGCGAGTTAGGACATGGGTCAGCGAGTACAGGGGGTGATGGGTGAGCTGGACGATGAAGTTAGGATGGGGGCAGCGAGTAGAGGGGGCGATGGGTGAGCGTGACTTTGTGAGTTAGGACAAGGGGCAGCAAGCACAGGGGGTGGTGGGTGAGCGGGACTTAGTGCGAGTTAGGACAAGGGGCAGCGAGCACGGGGTGATGGGTGAGCGGGACAGTGCAAGTTAGGACGCGGGCAGCGAGTAGAGGGGGAGATGGGTGAGCGTAACTTGGTGCGAGTTAGGACAAGGGGCAGCGAGCACAGTGGGTGATGGGTGAACGGGACTCGGTGCGAGTTAGGACACGGGGCAGCGAGCACAGGGGGTGATGGGTGAGCAGTACTTGGTGCGAGTTAGGACACGGGCAGGAGCAGTTTGGATGACCTCAAATTTACGGAAGGTGCAAGATGAGAGAACAGCCAGGAGAGCTTTGCAATAGTCACTTGAGTGTTAGCCGAGATTGTATGCTGTAATCCTGAACTAAGCCATGCTGATAGTTCGCAGTGCCGTGTTGTCTATTAGTGAGGTTTGGAAATGCGCTGATTTAAACGTGATGTATGATCATTAAATGGAAAGAGTGAATATGGATTAATTTGGGGAGTATTTTTTTTCCTGCGATCAGGGCCTGTGAATAAGCAGAAGTCAATGAGAAATGCATTGACATTTGGGTGCAGAGTGCATTCAAAACTAGGGGTGATCAATAATCAGATAGTCATCCCAGAAATCCAATGGGGAATTCAGGAGAAAAATCTTTCCCCAGAGAGTGATGAGAATGTGGAACTCGCTGCCACAGGGAGTGTTTGAGGCGAATAGTATCGATGCATTTAAGGGGAAGCTGGATAAACACCTGAGGAGAGAAGGGAATAGAATGATATGGTGATAGGGTGAGATGAAGAGGGGTGGGAGGGGGCTCGTGTGGAGCATAAACACCGGCATGGACCCATTGGGCAAAATGGCCTGTTTCTGTGCTGTAAATACTGTGTAGATTGTCCTGTGCCTAGACCTGGGCCCTATTGGATCAGCTGAATGCAAAGGATATGGAACCATTGGACATGGAGGCATGCATACCCAAACGAGGGCCTGCTCAACTCTCCTCTCTTCGCTCTGCCCAAGTGATCCAATTTGTCCGGACCTAGGCCTATATTCCTTAGAGTTTAGAAGAATGAAAGGTGATCTCATTAAAACGTATAACATTTTTAAGGGGCTTGACAGGGTTAATGCTGAGAAAATGTTTCCCCTGGCTGGGGAGTCTAGAACCAGGGGTCACAGTCTCAGGATAAGGGATCAGCCATTTTAGGACTGAGATGAGGAGAAATTTCTTCACTCAGAGGGTGGTGAATCTTTGGAATTCTCTGCCCCAGAGTGCTATAGAGGCTCCGTCATTGAGTATATTCAAGGCAGAGGTTCATAAATATTTGGGATCTAAGGGAATCAAGGTATATGGGGACAGTGCAGGAAAGTGGAGTTGAGGTAGAAGATTAGTCGTGATCTTGTCAATTGGCAGAGCGGGCTCGAGGGGCCGAATGGCCTACTTCTGCTAATCTTTCGTGTATTAAGAACATAAGAAATAGGAGCAGGAGTAGGCCATATGGCCCCTCTAGCCTGCTTCGCCATTTAATGTTCTTGTGTTCATATGATTTGAAAAGGAGTCCTTCAACTAAAAGGTTTGAGAATGACTGCTTTAACCCAGTCTGAGTTTTGACCATGGACTGAAAGTGCCTGCGTAAGCTTGTTGAGTCACTTGGTGAGTTAAAACGAGAGAGCGAGAAGTGAAGTTGACACTAGCCTGGACAAATTGCTTAAGACCTGTGAAGAAATCTCGTATCAGCTTGTCGCAGCAGGCTGTGTGGCAGATTAACAGAGGTCAGGGTGGAGATACCACAGGGGTCGGGGGTGGGAGGAGGAGGGTGGGGGCGGGAGAGGAGCAGGTCTGATGACTGGCTTCAGTGGCTGAGATAAGATAGGCAGCGGCTGACTAGGGGAAGCGAAACAGTTTTCTCAGCACTTGGACTGCTGTCAAAGAAGAAAAAAAAACTTATTTTGTGGTTTGTCTGAGACTGTTGCAAAAAAAAAACCTGCTATAAACTGACAGGTTTTTGCAGCCATAAATTTTCATGAATTAGCAATGCTGGCAGCATTCTCCCACACTGTAATAGCTAGTGCTACGTGTGCAACCATCTGTTATCTCTGCTTCTTTTTGCACTCCGCATTCATCTATCCTGTCACCACAGCATTCCTGTTTTCTCTAATTATTTTATTATAATATCAAGGATGTTCCACCGTAATGCGGAAACTTAGCTGCGCAAAGGTTCATTAGTTCTTTAACCAGAAATGCGAGGGTGCACGTATCAGGAAAGAATGAACATACTGGGTCTCTTTTCTCTTGAAAAAAAGAAGGCCGAGGGGTGACCTAATAGAGGTCTTTAAAATTAATTAAAGGTTTTAATAGAGTGGATACAGAATATTTTCACTTGTGGGGAAGTGCATAACTAGAGGCCATCAATATAAGATAGTCACCAAGAAATCCAATGGGGAATTCAGAAGAAACTTCTTTACCCAGAGAGTGGTGAGAATGTGGAACTCGCTGCCACAGGGAGTGGTTGAAGCGAATAGTATCGATGCATTTAAGGGGAGGCTAGACAAGCATATGAGGGAGAAGGGAATAGAGGGTTATACTGATAGATTTAGATGAGGAAAGACGGGAGGAGGCTCGAGTGGAGCATAAACGCCGGCATTGACAGGTTGGGCCGAATGGCCTGTTTCTGTGCGGTATATCTGATGTCATTCTCCGTGTCAGTTGGTTTCCGGGAATGTATTGCCGTTAGAACCACAAATAGGTTCCTGTTGATCAGAAGGTTGCAATGTGGAAAGGGAAGAGAGAAAATGCCAATGTGGAAAGGGAAGACCCCTACAGAACCCCCACCCTCCCTCCCCTACACTATCCAATTATCTCCGTCTCCCCGTCCTCTCTGGGAGTCCAGGGAGTGTGAAGAAAGAAAGACCTTCCTGTCACAGTCCTAAACCAGTTGTTCACTAGTTTGAACCTAGGCCCCATTATCCTCCTGTTCTGGTAGTCAGCTTATATTGGTTTCATAAGATTTTCCAATCAGTTTCTTGCTCTTAAGAATTCTCATGTATTTTATTATTTGACTCAGAGGCACCCTCGCCTCTGAGTCAGAAGGTTGTGGGTTCAAGTCCTACTCCAGGAACTTGAGCACAAAAATCTAGGCTGACACTCCCAGTGTGGTGCTGAGGGAGTGCTACACTGTCGGAGGTGCCGTCTTTCGGATGAGACATTAAACCGAGGCCTCGTCTGCTCGCTCAGGTAGACATAAAAGATCCCACAACACTATTTCGAAGACGAGTAGGGGGAGTTATCACCAGTGTTTTGGGCCAATATTTATCCCTCAATCAACATAACAAAAAAAACAGATTATCTGGTCATTATCACATTGCAGTTTGTGGGAGCTTGCTGTGCGCAAATTGGCTGCCGCGTTTCCCACATTATAATTGACGACATTCTAAAAGTACTTCATTGGCTGTAAAGTGCTTTGAGACGTCCGGTGGTCGTCAAAGGCGCGATATAAATGCAAGTCTTTCTTCTTATTAATACATTGCAGCAAAGTTGCTCTGCACTTTGTAAGACAGTTTATCTGCAGCACCCAAAACAAAGGTGGAGAACTTAAAACACAAGAGAACTTTATTAGAAGTCGGAAAGACCACTCAATGTGAAGGTGCAACCTTGATATCAATCACTAGGGGGCACTCTGGCTAAAGAAACCAACTTGCTTATAACAGGAGGCACTCTCAGCCCAATAAACCTTTGTGCAAAACTGTCAATGGGGAGATGGCCAATAAGCACAACTTCTTCTCAACACGATGGCTGTTAAATAGAGCAAACTTGAGCTCACCCAATACTTCCTGCTGCCCTGTGTCCTAACTTGCACCAAGTCCCGCTCACCCATCACCCCCTGTGCTCGCTGACCTACATTGGTTCCTGGTCCGGCAACGCCTCGATTTCAAAATTCTCATCCTCATGTTCAAATCCCTCCATGGCCCTCGCCCCCTCCGTATCTCTGTAATCTCTTCCAGCCCTACAACCCTCACTCTCTCTGAAACCTCCTGCAACCCTATAAACCCCCACCCCCCATCTATGTAACTTAACTCCAGCCGTACAAATCTTCTAAGTCTCGCCTCTTTCGCAACCCTGATTTTAATCGCTCCACCATTGGTGGCCGTGCCTTCAACTGCCAAGGCCCTTAGCTCTGGAATTTCCTCCCTAAACCTCTCAGCCTCTCTCCTCTCTCTTTCCTTGTAGAGCTGTTGAATTGTGAGTGGCTTAGCCAGTCACGTGATGTTCACAAGACTCAACAAAACCCCAGCCAGTTGGCTCTAGGTCATCCACGATGAGGTATGCAGTTGTGAGCCTAGTGGATGAACTGATAATGTGTAGTGTGGTTGTTAAACCTTTTAATAAACTAACTAGTTCTTAATAGCAATGTGTTGCTATGAATTCTTAAGCAAAGAACCCATGAAGCAAATACATTACAACTGTGCTCAATTTTGTGGAATGGGGCTTGAACCCACAACCTTCTGTCTCGGACAAGATTGCTCCCACTGGGCGAAGTTGGCACCATTGAGGAGAGCTGATCTTCTCAAAAGTGTGGAAATTTTCTCCCTGAGGGTAAAGCTCCCCAGTAGGGGAGCAAAGTAGGAAAATTAACCCTCCTCCGGCCTTAGTATACACAAAATCAGTATCCCCCAGCACAGTCGCCATTACTCCCCGTGCCTCCAACACCAGGGAGCATCCATGTTGCTCTCTTCTGGCTTTTCTTGTGAAACGTTTGTTTTCTTCAGGATCGAGTTCCGTGCTGCCTACTACAGAGCTTAACCTTTGCTCGTAGCATCACCGGGGCAAAAGGTTTATAATCTGATCTCTTCACGATGGGGTATGATTGTACAACGTTATACACGCTGGGAGATCTCCTGTGGTCTTGCTCATAACTTGAAAGACAATGAAACAGTGTAACACACTATGTATTCTGCTGCTGTGTGTAAGTTCGCCGGTCCCTCTCCAGGCCATTGGGTTTATTCCCATAAATAGGCACATCCTGAAGTCAGTTAGAGGGTGATTGTTTCTCTGTAGATTGGCGGCAGCTTTTCAATTCCCAGTTGCTTTCCAAAATGATAAAAACCCACAATAAATAAAACTCGCTCTCACTCCCTCTCATTTGCTCACATGCTCCCTCCCTCAGGTGCTTCCTCTCCCTCCCTCACACGCTCTCTCACATTCACTTTTCTTTAGGATGTGGAGTATGACAACAATAGCAACTTGTATTTTTGTAGCTCCCGTGCAGTTCTGGATGAACCAATGCGAATCGGATGGTGAACATTGGTAGGAGAGTTGCACGAGACGACTAAATGCTCGGACAACAAGGAGGTTCTAAAGACATGGATCAAAGTAACAAGGCAGAAGGGTTTAGGGAGAGAGTTTCACAGGTTATGACCGAGATTGTTGAAGACCGAGAGAGGGAGGAAAGAACAAGATAGCGAAGGTGGAAGATCGAAGAACACGGGCTGGTCTAGGGTCGGAGTGAGACCACAGAGATATATATGTTAGGATGAGCACGTTGAACGTGCTACATTGTGAGACAGGAAGCCACAGGAACTTGTCCAGGTTAGGGGTGATCAACATGTGGGAGCTAATGCAAGACATTGAAACGTATAAAATTCTGACGGGGTTGGACAGACTGGATGCAAGGAGGATGTTTCCCCTGGCTGGGAAGTCTAGAACAAGGGGGCACTATTAAGTATGGAAGAACTCCACAAGACTGAGTACTGTGAGCTAAAACTGATGTGACCTTAGTCTCTTTAATACAACTCCAGAGTGCCTAAGCAGCATGGCAGACAACCTTTTATACTCCCTTGCACGAGGTGTGCAGGTGACCCGTGGGCCTCCAACAGTTGCGCCCTCTGGTGCCAAGTCATACACAGTTACAATGTTTACATACATAACAGTCACAGTCTCAGGATACGGGGTAGGAAATTTAGGACTGAGATGAGGAGAAATTTCTTCACTGAGGGTGGTGAACCTGTGGAATTCTCTACCACAGAAGGCTGTGGAGGCCAAGTCACTGAATATATTTAAGAAAGAGATAGATAGATTTTTAGACACAAAAGGCATCAAGGGGTATGGGGAGAAAGCGGGAATATGGGCCCCAAGTTTCCACACGTGGCAAAACAGGCGCCCCTCCGAGCTGGGCGCCCGTTTTTCGCGCCGAAAACGGCGCCTGAAAACAAAACGCGCTATTCTTGAGCGCTTTGCAGCTCGATGGCTGCTTGGCGCGGCGCACAGGGGGCGGAGCCTACCACTCGCGCCGATTTTGTAAGTAGGAGGGGGCGGGTACAATTTAAATGAGTTTTTTTCGTGCCGGCAACCCTGCGCGTGCGCGTTGGAGCGTTCGCGCACGCGCAGTCTGAAGGAAACATTGGCACTCGGCCATTTTAAAAAGTGCTGCAGAAAAAGTGAAAATTTGTTTATTGAACCCTTGCAAAGGCTTGCATGTTAATTTTCTTGATATTTCTGTGTGTGAGGGTGAGGGAGTGCATTCTGTAATTAAAGATAGACTGTGATAAATGGGACACATGCACTTGTTTGAGACTATTCAAATTCTTTGTAGCTGTTCAATTTTTAACATTTTTTAATGAAACCACATTGCCCTTCCATGATCAGCACTGAGGCTTCTTGCAGCTTTCTCCCCCTGCCGTCCGTCGGGCCCAACGGCAAACGTCTGCCTCAAGTAATGAGGCTTCCTGCAGCCTTCTCCCTCCCTCCCCCCTCCCTGCCGTCGGTCGGTCCTGACGGCAAACCGCTGCCTGAAAGGCCTGCCTGAAGCACTTTCACACAGGTAGGAACATGGTTTATTTAATCTTTTCTTTGCTTATAAATTTTTATTCAGGTTGGATTTATTTGCATAATATTTGTATAAGTATAACTAAGGATTTATTGTAGAATTTAATGACTTCCCTTCTCCCCCCTCCCCCCCCCACCTCGTTCCCGACGCCTAATTTGTAACCTGCGCCTGATTTTTTAATGTGTAGACAAGGTTTTTTCAAGCCTACAAAAATCTTCACTTGCTCCATTCTAAGTTAGTTTGGAGTACGTTTTCACTGTGGAAACTTTCAAATCAGGCGTCAGTGGCCGGACACGCCCCCTTTTGAAAAAAAAATTCTGTTCAAAAGTGAAACTGTTCTACCTGACTAGAACTGCAGAAAACTTAAATGTGGAGAATTGCGATTTCTAAGATACTCCGTTCTCCACCAGTTGCTCCTAAAAATCAGGAGCAAATCATGTGGAAACCTGGGGCCATGGTGTTGAGATAGAGGATCAGCCATGATATTGAATGGCGGTCGGTGCAGGCTCGAAGGGCCGAATGGCCTACTCCTGCTCCTATTTTCTTTGTTTCGATGACAGGACATGGGAGGTGGAATTTATGGATGAGTTGGAGTTGTGTGTCTAGGAAGAAGCTTGGGAGGGCGCGGGAGGAGGGCGGGGAGGGACGGGGAGGACACGGGAGGTGGGCGGGGAGCGCGAGAGGTGGGACCGGGGTGGGGAGGGTGGGAGGTGGATGGGGGGAGGGGCGGGGAGAAGGACGGGAGGGAGGGGCGGGCGGTCGGGGGGAGGGGTGGGGAGGGTGAGGAGAACACCAGCAAAGTTAAGCCTGCAGACACAAGGCAAGGGATGAAGGTTCTGGCCCCAGTGGAACGCTCAATCCAAGAATTTTATACTCGGCAAATAAATCTAGATTTCCACCATTCGCAACTTTTTCTTAATCTCTTCCTCTGAGCCCTGGCTCTTTTCTCCTCTCCCTGTGTTGGCGTGTGTGTTGCAATGAGATGAGCATACAGCCGGAACCACAGTAGAAGAGCTGGAGGTATTTTATTTAAAAAAAATTAAACCCAGTGTTGGGTTAACCAGGACAGCTGTTGCAAACCACAGTTGAGAGTCGAACTTCTACATTTCTGTATTACTCAGGATGTTGCTGTTGTTTGTGGCGTGCCGTATTTATATTGAAAAAAATGTATATTTTTATGGACGCCATCCAAGTTTGCTGATCTAAGGCTGATGGCAAGCAACTGTTTGCAAAACATTTAACGCTCCTGCTCCACGGCAAACTGCGGATCATCGGTGCCACAGGGGTCTACCACAATAATAGGACCCAGGATTACACTGCATCACACTGCTGTGTACACACACAGCCGCTTTGAACCGCCCCTGAATTAAACATCCAATTTAAAGAAGATAATATCGAGCTTCAACACGGTGTAAACATCATTACCATTTGTTTTCCGTCAGAGTTCAAAGAAAAAACCCAGTTTATATTTAGATTGGAGCCGCTCTTGGGCTCCACAAGCTGTTCAGCTAGATTCTAAATATAGATCGATGGTGGGCTAGAAATTCGGTATGGCGCGCTGTGAGGCAGTAACAGTGCCGGGGCGCTAACTTTAGCACCTGGCGATGTTTACCGTCTCAAAGTGGGATATTCAGTTGTGGCGCCCCAAGAGGTGATTGGAGCGCGAAGGGGAGTGTTGGGGGCCCTGGTGCAGGAAACACAAAAGGTTACTCTGCAGGTACAGCAAGTGATCAGGAAGGCCAATGGAATGTTGGCCTTTATTGCAAACGGGATGGAGTATAAAAGCAGGGAAGTCTTGCTACAGTTGTACAGGGTATTGGTGACGCCACACCTGGAGTACTGCGTGCCGTTTTGGCTTCCAAATTTAAGAAAGGATATACTTGTTTTGGAGGCAGTTCAGAGAGGGTTCACTAGGTTGGATTCCAGGGATGAGGGGTATTATGTATTTAACTCCTTGTGACCTGTATTACACTACCACCAGAGGGCCTACCTGTTGGAGTCCCAAGGGATCCCAGCATCCCTTGGGAGCACAGTATATAAGCAGGCCACCTACGAGGTACCTGCACTCTGGAGTCTTATTAAAGGAGCTAAGGTCACACTTGCTCATTGTATACAGTACTCGGTTTCATCCTTTATTGTGAATGTATCAAGGGGGTTGACTTATGAGGAAAGATTGAGTAGGTTGGGCCTCTACTCATTGGAATTCAGAAGAATGAGAGGGGGCTTGACAAGATGGAAGCAGAGAGGATGTTTCCACTGATGGGGAGACTAGAGGGCATGATCTTAGAATCAAGGGCCACCCATTTAAAACTGAAATGAGGAGGAATTTCTTCTCTCGGAGGGTTGTAAATCTGGGGAATTCGCCGCCTCAGAGAGCTGTGGAAGCTGGGTCATTGAATAAATTTAAGACAGAGATAGACAGTTTCTTAACCGATAAGGGATTATGGGGAGCGGGCGGGGAAGTGGAGCTGAGTCCATGATCGGATCATGATTGTATGATTGTATGGCCTACTCCTGGTCCTATTTCTTATGTTCTTATGTAAGCGTTGCACAATCCTCTTGGGGCGCTAAAGGCCCATCGTGGGGCGAGAGCGCTTCTCACGTTGAGGCGCTCAGATATCGGTATCCCGGCGCCTAAAGCGGAGACGAGGTCAGCCATGTGAAACCTGCTAGACTGGAGGCTCCCCAACAACATCCACAGGTCAGAGAGGGAAGTAAATTGTTAAAACTGTGACTCTCGACACTTACCTGTCCATGCCCTGCGATATTGCCCCGGGATCCTCTGTCCACCGTCTGCTTCCCGCTGTCGGGAGCGGCGCCGGGCGCTACGGCTGGCTCAAGCAGCCAATTTCGGGAACGTGTCGCGAAGGGGGTGTGGCACATGTGTGATGTCACCCAGTGGGCGGCGCTAGAGTGCGCAGTGCTAAATGACAGTGCTGCCGCTAAATGAGAGGATTAATTAGCAATCTCGTTGTGCGAGGCCCCTTGGGGAAGAGTGACCATAATATGGTGGAATTCTACTTTAGGATGGAGAATGAAACAGTTAATTCAGAGACCATGGTCCAGAACTTAAAGAAGGGTAACTTTGAAGGTATGAGGCGTGAATTGGCTAGGATAGATTGGCGAATGATACTTAAAGGGTTGACAGTGGATGGGCAATGGCAGACATTTAGAGACCGCATGGATGAACTACACCAATTGTACATCCCTGTCTGGCGTAAAAATAAAAAAGGGAAGGTGGCTCAACCGTGGCTATCAAGGGAAATCGGGGATAGTATTAAAGCCAAGGAAGTGGCATACAAATTGGCCAGAAATAGCAGCGAACCCGGCGACTGGGAGAAATTTAGAACTCAGCAGAGGAGGACAAAGGGTTTGATTAGGGCAGGGAAAATAGAGTACGAGAGGAAGCTTGCAGGGAACATTAAGACGGACTACAAAAGTTTCTATCGATATGTAAAGAGAAAAAGGTTAGTAAAGACAAACGTAGGTCCCCTGCAGTCAGAATCAGGGGAAGTCATAACGGGGAACAAAGAAATGGCAGACCAATTGAACAAGTACTTTGGTTCGGTATTCACTAAGGAGGACACAAACAACCTTCCGGATATAAAAGTGGTCAGAGGGTCCAGTAAGAAGGAGGAACTGAGAAAAATCCTTATTAGTCGGGAAATTGTGTTGGGGAAATTGATGGGATTGAAGGCCGATAAATCCCCAGGGCCTGATGGACTGCATCCCAGAGTACTTAAGGAGAGTACTTGGAAATAGTGGATGCATTGACAGTCATTTTCCAACATTCCATAGACTCTGGATCAGTTCCTATCGAGTGGAGGGTAGCCAATGTAACCCCACTTTTTAAAAAAGGAGGGAGAGAGAAAACCGGGAATTATAGACCGGTCAGCCTGACATCGGTAGTGGGTAAAATGATGGAATCAATTATTAAGGATGCCATAGCAGCGCATTTGGAAAGAGGCGACATGATAGGTCCAAGTCAGCATGGATTTGTGAAAGGAAAATCATGCTTGACAAATCTTCTGGAATTTTTTGAGGATGTTTCCAGTAGAGTGGACAAGGGAGAACCAGTTGATGTGGTGTATTTGGACTTTCAGAAGACTTTCGACAAGGTCCCACACATGGGATTAATGTGCAAAGTTAAAGCACATGGGATTGGGGGCAGTGCGCTGACGTGGATTGAGAACTGGTTGGCAGACAGGAAGCAAAGAGTAGGAGTAAATGGGTACTTTTCAGAATGGCAGGCAGTGACTAGTGGGGTACCGCAAGGTTCTGTGCTGGGGCCCCAGCTGTTTACACTGTACATTAATGATTTAGACGAGGGGATTAAATGTAGTATCTCCAAATTTGCGGATGACACTAAGTTGGGTGGCAGTGTGAGCTGCGAAGAGGATGCTTTGAGGCTGCAGAGTGACTTGGATAGGTTAGGTGAGTGGCAGATGAAATATAATGTGGATAAATGTGAGGTTATCCACTTTGGTGGTAAAAATAGAGAGACAGACTATTTCTGAATGGTGACAGATTAGGAAAAGGGGAAGTGCAATGAGACCTGGGTGTCATGGTGCATCAGTCATTGAAGGTTGGCATGCAGGTACAGCAGGCGGTTAAGAAAGCAAATGGCATGTTGGCCTTCATAGCGAGGGGATTTGAGTACAGGGGTAGGGAGGTGTTACTACAGTTGTACAGGGCCTTGGTGAGGCCACATCTGGAGTATTGTGTACAGTTTTGGTCTCCTAAGGACATTCTTGCCATTGAGGGAGTGCAGCGAAGGTTCACCAGACTGATTCCCGGGATGGCGGGACTGACCTATCAAGAAAGACTGGATCAACTGGGCTTGTATTCACTGGAGTTCAGAAGAATGAGAGGGGATCTCATAGAAACGTTTAAAATTCTGATGGGTTTAGACAGGTTAGATGCAGGAAGAATGTTCCCAATGTTGGGGAAGTCCAGAACCAGGGGTCACAGTCTAAGGATAAGGGGTAAGCCATTTAGGACCGAGATGAGGAGAAATTTCTTCACCCAGAGAGTGGTGAACCTGTGGAATTCTCTACCACAGAAAATTGTTGAGGCCAATTCACTAAATATATTCAAAAAGGAGTTAGATGTAATCCTTACTACTAGGGGGATTAAGGGGTATGGCGAGAAAGCAGGAATGGGGTACTGAAGTTGCATGTTCAGCCATTAACTCATTGAATGGCGGTGCAGGCTCGAAGGGCCGAATGGCCTACTCCTGCACCTATTTTCTATGTTTCTATGTTTCTAAACCACCGGTGACGTTCGCGGTGGGCTGTCACGGCACAGCGCGTGGGCGGGAGGTGTCTAGCGGCCTGTTAGCGCCTCTCTCTGGCACTAATGGTGGCGCTAAACACCCCAATTTCCTGCCCCCCTCCTCCATGTTTTCAATAAAGGAAAGCAGCAAAGCTCCTGTGAAAGGTTGAAGGGTGGTTCTCGTTGAGCCTCACAGACCACAAGTTCCCAGCTTTGATCCCACACTCCGTACCAAGCTGATCATAGCCGGAGCAAGGGAAGGGGTCTCGATGAGGGTTGGGCCAGTGAGGGGAAACATCAGCCAGGGATCCTTCTATAAAAGCAGAAAAAGAAAGAACTTGCATTGATATAGCATCTTTCACGATGTCACGAAGCACTTTGCAGCCGAGTTTTATCGTCACTGTTGTAATGTGGGAAACGCTGCAGTCAATTTGCGCACAGCAAGCTCCCACAAACAGCAATGTGATAACGACCAGATCATTGTTTTTGTGATGTTGATTGAGGGATAAATATTGGCTCCAGGACACCGGGGATAATTCCCCCTGCTCTTCTTCGAAATAGTGCCGCG
This sequence comes from Pristiophorus japonicus, assembly GCF_044704955.1. Lineage (NCBI taxonomy): Eukaryota > Metazoa > Chordata > Chondrichthyes > Pristiophoridae > Pristiophorus > Pristiophorus japonicus. The sequence goes on along the minus strand of NC_091993.1, from coordinate 30,439,994 downwards.
GGATATTTTACGTCCACCTGAGAGAGCAGATGGGACCTCGATTTAACATCTCATCCAAAAGACGGAACCTCCGATAGTGCGCCGCTCCCTCAGTACTGACCCTCCGACAGTGCGGCACTCCCTCAGTACTGCCCTGGAAATGTCAGCCTGGATTATTGTGATCAAATCTCTAGAGTGGGATTTGAACCCGCGACTTTCAAGTGTCAGCAGTGGCTCACTGGATAGCACACTTGCCTCGGGACGGTGGGGTGGGGGCGCGGGGGGACCGGAGTCGGGGTGCACGGCCTGCGAGTCAGCGACGTCTGACGAGGACCCGGCAGCAGGAATGGGGCCAAGCTGCAGTCTGCGGGTTTGTGCCAATAACGACACGGGCTTTTCATGTGGCGGCTGTTGCTTGTCACTAACCACTGGCGCTGACATGGAACTTCCTAAGCCTGTGTGAGTTACCACAGCAGGAAAATGGAACTGCCCAGCCTCGGTAGGAGGTAACACAAGAAAGCCCAGAGAAGGCTCTTTGGGAGAACTAAGAGGTTAATTAAAAACAGAGAATTGCACTTATGTTTTCACTTAGTACTTTGAGCCAGTCTCGTCGATTTGAGATGAAGTGGTTAGGTGGAAGTATTGCGGCTCTAAGTGCAACGTTAAAGTGGCCGCTTTTATTTACCCTCTGCCGAGCGAGAAGGCTCCACTTCCGAACCCTTTTAACACATTATTGTTTGGAAATTTCTTGTCAAGGGCCTGTCTTTAGTATTTGATGTAGAAATGCATTATTGTTAACAGTCTGAGATCCCGAGCTATCTGTGTGGAGGCCCTTCACTAACGAGAGGATGTGGGTTTGTAAACACTTCATTTGCCTTTTTTTAATCTGGGTTGTAAAACCCGCGGGAGAATTGCAAACTCTTCAATATTGTACGCAGGTGGCCGCGCCTTCTGTTGCCTGGGCCCCAAGCTCTGGAACTCCCTGCCTAAACCTCTCTACTTCTCTCTCCTCCGTCAACACTCTCCTTAAATCCTACCTCTTTGACCAAGCTGTTGGTCACCTGCGCTAATTTCGCCTTACGCGGCTTGGTGTCGAATTTATTGGGCCTGAAATCCCGGGGCTGGGCTTCCCGCGGGCGCTCGCCTGAAAATAGTACAAAGGATCCGCACCGACCTTTTGGTGCTGAGCCCTCCAGCGATCCCGGTCGGAGGCCTCCTCTCCCCGCCTCCCCGCGCATCGTAACGCATTCACGTCTTGCAGACGCACAGGAAGACGCTGGAGTCACATGGCACTGGACAGCCAATCAAGGTACAGTATTCTCATTCATAATAATGGGATCTCCGTAAGTACGAGTTCTCATTACTATGAATGAGAAACACCCCCCATCCCAAACACCAAAACACATTATAAAAAATGTTTAAAACACTTCATATATTTAACATTAATTTAAATTAAAGTCATGAAATGTGTTAGAAAAATATATATTTTTGGGATTTTTTTTGTCATTAGGGTTTAAAATAAAATTACCTTCGTGGACAGGGCTGTTAACATAAAAATGTGTTTTTTAATTTTATTTTTATGTTTTAAAACTCTTACGCTGGTAAAAAAAATAAATAGGCTATGCGCCTGCTTTTACCAGGTGCAAGAGTTTGAAGGACATTCGCTGGGCCAGAGATAGGCAAATAGCCTGATCTCGCCCACGCCAATGTCCTTCTCCCGAAGATGCGGAGGATCTGACAAGCCAGAGCTTGACCGATGGGAAAAGCAGTTTTCGGCCCACGCGCATTGCGCGCCAAATAACGACTTCTGCGGGGCCTTCCCAGGTTTGTTCGGATTCCCAATGAGGCTGGAATTTCAGGCCCATTGTCTTATAATAAGCCTGTGAAGCGGCTTGGGATGTTTTCCTAAGATAAAGGCGCCATATATAAATACACTTGTTGTATCCAATTGTTTCTTAAATGACTGCCCAAGTATTTTCATCTCTACTATCCTGTTCAGAAGTCCGTTCCCTCGTGTTGTTCATTCCTCGGAATCAGTTTTCACTGCCCCTCGCCAGGTCCAAGGGCCTCAGAATAGAGGTCGGTCGCCTTCCTGTCCTACTAACGCCGCCATCTTAAATGGGGCCTATCATCGGGTGTCCAAAGCACTGCCTGTTTCAGGCGACAGGCCCCTTGTGTGAAAATCAGGAATCGGTTGCTACCTACCTCTGCTAAACTGGAAAGCCATTCTTTTTGGTGGCTTCAGCGAGAATGGTTGGTTGATCCCTCTATCTTCCATCTTCAACCCTTCCCTCTTACTCTGCTCCTCAATCGACCCTCCTGTTTTGGGATGTGGTGTAGAGCTCCGAATGCAGTGTGGGCCAGCCCGTGCTGCCCCTGGGCCCTCGCCTCTGCTTGGTCCCCGAACTCACGCCTCTCCTGGGCCCCGAATCACATTGCCCCACCATCACTGTGCGATTATGTGTGCTGGTCTCCAGTCGTCTTGGTTAATCCTTGCCACTGAACCAAGACCTAACTCTGTCAAGCCCGTGTGGTGGTTGGTGTGCAATGGCCACCTCACATTAAAAAAATCCATGCACAGGTATCTTCCACCCTTCAGGATGTAGTTCGGGACCTGGAATAGTAGGTCCTTCATTGGAACATCTGTGAATTCATCCCTTTTTGGCGTGGAAGCAAGTCATCCTCGATACGAGGAACCTCCTATGAAGAAGAGCTCCGATATTTTCCCTCGCTCCTGACCCATCATTTGATAATTTAGATAATTTTTTTTTCGTTTACCCGCTTATGATTTGTTTCCTCTTGTTAATTTAACTTTTTTTTCCGGTGAAGCCAAAGTTGTCTCTCTAAGTGATTGCAGGAGGGTCCATTTGCTGTTGAAGGCTCTTCTATATCTTCGAATGGCCAGTCCAAGAGCAGCAATGGAGGAGTGTTGGCCACATCTAGGCTGAGGAATGTTTCTTTTCTCCCTTGGTCCCTTGGGCAGTGGGCATCACTGGTAAGACCAGCATTTATTGCCCATCCCTAGTTGTGCTGTTTTCGTGCAGCTACGTGTTTTGTGTTAGATATGTAAACCTGTAAATACCTTGTTTAACCACCAGAGGGTTCATCCCCTGGAGTCCCAAGGGATCCCACAATCCCTTGGGAGCACCTGTACTTAAGGAGGCCTCACAGGCTGGAGAGGCACTCTGGAGACCTGTAATAAAAGACTAAGGTCACACTTTACTTTGAGCTCACAGTATCTGGTCAGACTCTTTATTCATACACTACAGTTTGCTCGGCCACTTCGGAGGGGAGTTAAGAGTCAACCACGTTGGTATGGGACTGGAGTCACACATATAGGTAACGACGGCAGATTTCCTTCCCTAATGGACATGACTAAAGCATTTGGGTTTTCACGACAGTCCGACAGCTTTAGAATGTCATAGATTCTCTCAGCACAGAAGGAGGCCATTTGGCCCATCGTGCCTGTGCCGGCTCTTTGGGGAAAAAGAGAAAAGAAAGACTTGCATTTCTATAGCGCCTTTCATGACCACCAGACATCTCAAAGCACTTTACAGCCAATGAAGTACTTTTGGAGTGTAGTCACTGTCGTAATTTGGAAAACGCCACAGTCAATTTGCGCACAGCAAGCTCCCACAAACAGCAATGCGATAATGATCAGATCACCTGTTTTTTTGTTATGTTGATTGAGGGATAAATATTGGCCCAAGATACCAGGGATAACTCCCCCTGCTCTTCTTTGAAATAGTGTTGTGGGATCTTTTACGTCCACCTGAGAGGGCAGACGGGGCCTTGGTTTAATGTCTCATCTGAAAGACGGCACCTCCGACAGTGCAGCACTCCCTCAGTACTGCCCCTCCCACAGTGCGACGCTCCCTCAGTACTACCCCTCCCACAGTGCGGCGCTCCCTCAGTACTACCCCTCCCACAGTGCGGCGCTCCCTCAGTACTGCTCCCCCGACAGTGCTGTACTCCCTCAGTACTGCCCCTCCGACAGTGCTGTGCTCCCACAGTACTGCCCCTCCGACAGTGCGGCGCTCCCTCAGTACTGCCCCTCCGACAGTGCGGCGCTCCCTCAGTACTGCCCCTCCGACAGTGCGGCGCTCCCTCAGTACTGCCCCTCCGACAGTGCGGCGCTCCCTCAGTACTGCCCCTCCGACAGTGCGGCGCTCCCTCAGTACTGCCCCTCCGACAGTGCGGCGCTCCCTCAGTACTGCCCCTCCGACAGTGCGGCGCTCCCTCAGTACTGCTCCCCCGACATGCAGTGCTCCCTCAGCACTGCAGTGGGAGTGTCAGCCTAAATTTTATTTATGCTCAAGTCTCTGGAGTGGGTCTTGAACCCACAACCTTCTGACTCTGAGGTGAAAGTGCTACCCACTGAGCCACAGCTGACACTATCCAGTTAGCCCCACTCCCCTACCCTTTCTCTGCAGCCCTGCAAACTTTTCTTTTTCAAGTATTTATCCAATTTGCTTTTGAAAGTTACTATTGAATCTGCCTCTACCGCCCTTTTAGGCAGCGCGTTCCCGATCACAACTCGCAGCATTTTTTAAAAAATTGTCCTCATCTTGCCCTCTGGTTCTCTTGCCAATGATCTTAAATCTCTGATTATCGACCCTTCTACCAGTGGAAACAATTTCTCCTTATTTGCTTGCTGTGCGCAAATTGGCTGCTGCGTTTCCTGCATTACAACAGTGACTACACTCCAAAAGTACTTCATTGGCTGTAAATCGCTGAGACATCCGGTAGTCGTGAAAGGCGCTATATAAATTCAAACTAGCAGGATCTGAATTCACATTTGCTAGCTTTTTAGTCCATGCTTTCTGGATCACTGGTCCAGTAACAAAGTCATAGCACCACCATTCCTTGTTACAAAAGTGGGGAACCTAGGGGGCTTCAGCTTTAAAAAGGGATGTCTCTTGGCGGGAACTTATAGAGATAGGTAGTTAATGGAACAGCAATAAAACTGGGAGCAATGCTGCCAGATGCACTAAGTCCAACAGTTTAGAGTTCAGACTCGTGGAACAGACAAAACTCAAGACACGGAGATCTCGGCCCCCTTTTTACAAGGTAACCATTACTTAAAAATCAACAAGAGAGTACAGGCAAGCATCTCTGGTTATTCACAAACATACACAGATCGATTCCATTTACTCACACGTACGAACACCAGCGAGAGGGCGATTCGATAGCAATTAGCCACGGCTCTTGTCTTTGCAACTGAACAAGTTGCCCCTCCGACTGTACGGCCACGATTGGTTTTCAAACAGCCCAATTATACCGAGAAACTTGGCAACCGGCCCGCTGCGTGACGCATCAAACAATACACGGTTGTTTTCATTCTTTTATCAATGGTCCATTAATTAAAATGTGTTATGCTGGGCTTTAGGCGTTGATGTTTTCGGGGCGATAATGGCAACGGGGTGGGGAAGTTAGCGGGCGGGAACAGCTTGCCCCTCAGTAGGTAAGTTTGGGCAGCTGGGGCCTGGGCCAGGGTGCGCAGCGCAAAGGGAGGCGATGAACACCTCGCTCATGGGGCGATAGCGTGGGAAACTCCCGAGATAAAGAGCCGGGCCAGGAGCGCTCCGAGAGACGTCTGCGGGGGGGATCCTAAAAAAAAACATTGCCCGCACCCCCAGAGCACAAATCACTAAAAAAATGAAAAGATAAAACAATCACAATTACCCCAGGAGTCCGTTACTTACCTCCCGCCGTCGGGATAGTAGGCCCGCCCCGATTTCCCAGGCGGTCACTGCGGCGCGCTGCAGGGTGGACGGGTCGGGCAGGAGCTCAAACTCGCGCCAGTGTTGCAACCAGGGGGCGTTGCACGGACGGTGCTGCTCCATGCCGCCGCTAAACCCGACCCGAGAATCGCCGCGGGGCACTGGAGGCTGATCGCCCGCCCAGAACACCTCACCCCCGCCATTGCCGCCGCTCCGGGGCGAAAAACAGAGTGCAGAAGGCACGAAAACCCAGCCCGTTATGTTCAACTTTGTGTCTTTGACGACACCATTGTCCACAGATGGAGTTGAGGTCTTCAGGATATCTCCTGCGTCCATTCCTGGTTAAGGTCAATCCTCCCTTATCTTGTGAGAAAGACAGCTTTCGCTGGCTCAGCAAGTTTTTAATGAACAGTTGCCACCCCCCCGCCCGCCCCCCCCCCCCTGCCCCGGAGTAGCTTCTTGGCTTCGCAAGGTATGCTGGGTTACAGAATTTGGTCAATTTTTAAAGTTTGGCCACGTCAAAGCAAAGTTGCAGCAAAAATAAAGCAGAACATGGTTGTATCCTTATACTAGGCAGCAGGACATGAGGGCACTGGGTCAAGATTGCAAAGGGCAAGTTTAGGGCAGAGTCCAGGAAGTATTTCTTTACACAGAGGGTGATCTACGGCTGGTTGGGTTGCCAGCAAGGATGATTGAGGCCAGGATACTGGACTCATTTAAGGAACAGTTGGATGCTGCGATGGAGAAATGGTTGGGTCAGTACTCTGAAGGGTCTTCTACTTAAATCTGTGCTGCTACATGTTGGAGGCTCAATACACTAACTGGTTATTAGAAACACATTTCTCCTGCCTTGATGGATACATCACATCAATGAAGGAGTTCAACTCAAGTTAAAGTGAACTGGTGATAAATCCACATTGTCAGGCTTCACATGTTTGTAATAATGAGGTTCAAATGAGGATTCTTTTCGGGCGATGACTATTTGCATTTCAAAGAAAACGGTATTCATTCCGGGGAACCGAGCGATTGCTTGCTCTAGGCCCAGTGTCAACATCAAGAGCTCCCAGGTCAGATATTCCTGGGTTAGATGCAGAGTGAAGCTTCCTCTTTTTTTTTAAACCCCCTAACAACATACTTTAACCCCAACCTCAGCAGTGTTCCTGCCCCCGTGCTAATTAATGCCAAATTATGGGATACCACTTCCTTTGGCGGTAACCAGAGAACACAGATTTACGGCAATTGGCAAAAGAACCAGAGGGGGAGATGAAGAGAATTATGTTTTACGCAGCGAGTTGTTGTGATCTGGACCATGGTGCCTGAAAGGGCGGTGGAAGCAGATTCAAGCGTCATTTCCAAAAGGTAATTTGATATAACTTGTGTATAAAATTATCAGGGGCCTAGATAGAGTGGATAGGAAGGACCTATTTCCCTTAGCAGAGGGGTCAATAACCAGGGGCCATAGATTTAAAGTAATTGGTAGAGATTTAAAGGGGAGATGAGGAAACATTTCTTCACCCAGAGGGTGGTGGGGGTCTGGAACTCCCTGCCTGAAAGGGTGGTAGAGGCAGAAACCCTCACCACATTTAAAAAGTACTTGGATGTGCATTTAAAGAGCCGTAACCTATAGGGCTACGGACCTAGTGCTGGAAGGTGGGATTAGGCTGTGTAGCTCTTTTTCGACTGGCACGGACACGATGGGCTGAATGGCCTTCTTCTGTGCTGCCATCATCATCATAGGCAGTCCCTCGAAATCGAGAAAGATTTGCTTCCACTCTAAAAGTGAGTTCTCGGGTGACTGTACAGTCCAATACGGGAATTACAGTCTCTGTCACAGGTGGGACAGACAGTGGTTGAAGGAAAGGGTGGGTGGGGAGTCTGGTTTGCCGCACGCTCCTTCAGCTGCCTGCGTTGGTTTCTGCATGCTCTCGGCAACGTGACTCGAGGTGCTCAGCGCCCTCCCGGATGCACTTCCTCCACTTAGGGCGGTCTTGGGCCAGGGACTCCCAGGTGTCGGTGGGGATGCTGCACTTTATCAAGGAGGCTTTGAGGCTGTCCTTGAAACATTTCCTCTGCTCATCTAGGGCTCGCTTGCCGTGTAGGAGTTCCGAGTAGAGCGCTTGCTTTGGGAGACTTGTGTCGGGCATGCGGACAATGTGGCTGCCCAACAGAGCTCATTCTGTGCTGTGTGACTAGCGTGTTACACACAGGCAAAGTCCTTAAATGGAAAAAACATCTTCAAATATATCAATCCAGAGCAGACATTGAGAGTGTAGACTGTTGGACTGTTCCTCATTTACTGCTCACCCATGCCAAACCTTTATACAACCTTCCAGCTCTTTTTTTTGCATCTCAAACATACCACCGTAGGGCACACATTCAATATACAATCTACAATTGAAAGCCTTGTCTCCACATAACTTCTGAAGGCTTCAGGTTGAACATGTGACACCAATCTATTGGGTGTGTGTGCTTTGGTGAGCAACGGAGCAGATGGTAAAAGTGCAAACCATGCTAACCAATGCATCATTCCCTGGTTGATGCATACACGGGCAGCATGGAACAATACTGGCTGAGAATGAACCATGGGCATAAATCATCATTCTTGCTGTGTTCCTCTGGTTCTCACCCTCTGGTTCCTTTGCCAATTGCCGCTGACCAACATTATCTCCCAGTTAAGTAACATCTCGATTTCAAAATTCTCATCCCTTAAATCCCTCCATGGCCTCGCCCCTCCCTATCTCTGTAATCTCCTCCAGCCCCACAACACCCCCCCCCTCCCCCCCCCGAGATATCTGCACTCCCCTAATTCTGGCCTCTTGAGCATCCCTGATTATAATCGCTCAAGCATTGGTGGCTGTGCCTTTTGTTGCCTGGGCCCCAAGTTCTGGAACTCCCTGCCTAACCTCTCCGCTTCTCTACCTCTCTTTCCTCCTTTTAAGATGCTCCTTAAAACCTAACTCTTTGACCAATCTTTTGGTCACCTACCCTAATTTCTCCTTATGTGGCTCGGAGTCAATTTTTTTTGTCTTATAACACTCCTGTGAAGCGCCTTGAGATGGTTTGCTACGTTAAAGGCGCTATATAAATACAAGTTGTTGTTGTAAGTGTGTCCTCTGGTTACCGGCCAACCTGCCTGTTTCTTATAAATTGTTATTAATTAACACAAAATCACCGAGGAAGGAGTATGGGGTTAAAGTAAGTTGTTAGGGGAAAAAAGGAGAAGCTTCACTCCACGTCACTGATATTTGCTCTTTATTCATCCTTGGAATATGGGCGCTGTTGGCAAGGCTGGCATTTATTGCCCATTGCAATCACCCTGACTGAGCAGCTCACTGGGCAATTAAGAGTCGGCCACATTGCTGTGGGACCGGAGTCACATATGTAAGATTTCTAAATCTCTGGCATTAAATTGACAGTGAGACGATTCTTGTAAAACAATTCAGAACAGTTTATTAAAACACACACACATGCGCATCAGCAGTCGTCAATTATCCTACGGATCTATCTTAGTTACAACAGAGGTACAGTGAGGTTATAATAAAAAGCGATATACTTTACTTCCCTCTGGCTGGCTGGATGAACACAGGACCTGCTGTTTTGGCTGGTCTTTGAGCTAGTTTTGATACGTGTCCAGGAGAGAAAAGAGACAGAAAAGTCTTTGGCTGAGTTCTTATACTCAAGTCTATTGTTCCTCAGAAAGCCCCAGGATTGGATCTTGGTTCCAGGGCAGTTCCTTATTGGCTCTCCTCACACATGTGGCAGTCTGGACTGGGCCCAGTCATCTCTTAATTAGATTCAGTTAATGGCTTTCCAATTAATACAATACACAAACAGGCCATGCTGGAAGCCTGAGGGCTTCCATTTTGTTTCAACACTCAGCCTTTCGGTATAATCTACACTTTTAACATTTATACATACACAGAATCAATGTTATCATTAATAAACACTTTTATTCTTACACATATCGGCCAGACCTGGTAAGAATGGCAGGTTTCCTTCACTAAAGGACATGAGTGAATCAGTTGGGTTTACTTTTTGTTCGTTCAGGGATGTGGGCATCGCTGGCAAGGCCAGCATTTATTGCCCATCCCTAGTTACCCTTGAGAAGGTGGTGGTGAGCTGCCTTCTTGAACCGCTGCAGTCCGTGTGGTGAAGGTGCTCCAACAGTGCTGTTAGGGAGGGAGTTCCAGGATTGTGACCCAGCGACGATGAAGGAACGGCCGATATATTTCCAAGTCAGGATGGTGTGTGACTCGGAGGGGAACGTGGAGGTGGTGGTGTTCCCATGCGCCTGCTGCCCTTTTCCTTCTAGGTGGTAGAGGTCGTGGGTTTGGGAGGTGCTGCCGAAGAAGCCTTGGCGAGTTGCTGCAGTGCATCCTGTAGATGGTGCACACTGCAGCCACGGTGCACCGGTGGTGGAGGGAGTGAATGTTGAAGGTGGTGGATGGGGTGCCAATCAAGCGGGCTGCTTTGTCTTGGATGGTGTTGAGCTTCTCGAGTGTTGTTGGAGCTGCACTCATCCAGGCAAGTGGAGAGTATTCCATCACACTCCTGACTTGTGCTTTGCAGATGGTGGAAAGGCTTTGGGGAGTCAGGAGGTGAGACACTCGCCACAGAATACCCAGCCTCTGACCCGCTCTTGTTGCCACAGTATTTAGGTGGCTGGTCCGGTTAAGTTTTACGACAATCCAACAGCTTTGTGGTTAATTTTACTGATACTAGCTTTTTATTCCAAATTTATTTCACTGAATTAAAAATCTCAAACTGCCGTGGTGAGGTTTGAACTCACATTCTCTAGATTACTCACCCAGCAACATAACCACTACACCACCGTACCTGGTAATCCTGTCCCTGCAAACTTGCAGCCAATGACCAAGCTCTGTCCTGCTCAACTGCAGCAATTAGGGGCAGTTGTCCTGGGTCATCGGCAAGTAAATCTACTTATGTCTGCAGAGATCCCCAGGGAATCATCCAGTCAAACCTGTCAGAAATTGTGAGGGCTGGGTTGGCTTTGGTTCTGGTGGGTGGGGTGGAGTGTATATGTTGTGATACACAAGGTATCGCAATTATGTGGGACAGGTGGTCTTTACCTGTCCATCATTGTTCGTATGATACCTTTAATGGTTAAATAGCCTCCCTGTCCCCCGGCTCACACAACGCAATGGCCAGGTGGGTGAAGTGACAGAAAGGTACTGCTCCTCATGGAGTGGGATGAAGACCTTTTAGGAGAGGAGGGCAAGAGAAAATTGAACATGTCCCAGACTCTGCTGCCTGTAACCCATCTCGCACCGAGTCCCGCTCACCATCACCCCCTGTGTCCCGTGTCCTAACTTGCACCGAGTCCCACTCACCCATCACCCCCTGGGCCCCGTGTCCTAACTCGCACCGAGTCCTGCTCACCCATCACCCCCTGTGCCCCGTGTCCTAACTCGCACCGAGTCCCACTCACCCATCACCCCCTGGGCCCCGTGTCCTAACTCGCACCGAGTCCCACTCACCCATCAGCCCCTGGGCCCTGTGTCCTAACTCGCACCAAGTCCCGCTAACCCATCATCCCCTGTGCTCGCTGACCTACATTGGCTCCCAGTCCAACAAAGCCTCAACTTAAAAATTCTCATCCTTGTTTTCAAATCCCTCCATGGCCCTCGCCCCTCCCTATCTCTGTAATCTCCTCCAGCCCCACAACCCCCGAGATATCTGCGCTCCTCTAATTCTGCCCTCTTGGGCATCCTCGGTTTTAATTACCCCACCATTGACAGCCGTGTCTTCAGCTGCCTAGGCCCCAAGCTCTGGAATTCCCTCCCTAAACCTCTCCGCCTCTCTATCCACTTTCAAGATGCTCCTTAAAACCTAGCTCTTTGGCGAAGCTTTTGGTCACCTCATGTCTCCTCATGTGGCTCGTTGTCAAATTTTGATTGATAAACGCTCGTGTGAAGCGCCTTGGGATGCCTTACTATGTTACAGGTGCTATATAAATGCAAGTTGTTGTTGCAACAATCCATTGGTCTAAATATTGCCGATATTTTTTTATAAGTGGAACACCAGAGCTGAGAGCCAGGAGCTAGATATTGAATAAACAAGACTGGTGCTAAAATGTGAAAGCATTGATTCTTGCGGTGAGCTGTGCTGTGTAACCTTTTAACCTGCAAGAAGCAGGCTCAGGTACTGTCAGTTTTTGTGTCTGGAACGTGTCCAATTACAGACTCATTTTCACTTTCCGTTTAGTCTCCCTGAACCAATCTCCGAGAAAAGGCGGAATGTCTGACAGAAAATTCAGTCATCTATATAATAGTGCGAGTCTTGTACACACTTCCTCCCACAGACCTTGGTTCCTGTCATCACGCTCTTTGGGTTATGCTTCACTGTGAGCGTTTACCACTGTAAGCCGGCATGTTAACTTTACCCATTCCCTGCCAAAAGGACCAGGGGGAGAGTGAGAAGTACGTTTTTTAACGCAGCGAGTTGTTACGATCTGGAACTCGCTGCCTGAAAGGGTGACGGAAGAAGATTCAATAGTAACATTCAAAATGAAATTGGATATATACCTAAAAAAGGAAACATTTGCTGGGCTAAGAGCTGGGGAGTGGGACTAATTGGATCGCTCTTTCAAAGAGCCTGCACAGACACGATGGGCCGAATGGCCTCCTGTGATTCCATTCAGTTTTTCTATATCTATATTTTCTATATTTCTGTTCTATTTCCACCATAATGATGCAGTTGCAGAATGAGGCCTCTAGGTGCCTATCGAACGAGTTTCTGAAGTCCATCTCTCCAGTCCCTCGACATCTGGGTACATAAACACTTATGATCATGGGGGCGCTATAACTTTGCTAATTATTCCTTTTTTCCATTGGCCTCACCTGTTGGGATTTGAAGCCGCGACCTTCACACAGTGTCAGCTGTGGCTCAGTGGGCAGCACTCTCACCTCTGAGTCAGAAGGTCGTGGGCTCAAATCCCACTCCAGAGACTTGAGCTCAAAGATCTAGGCTGACGCTCCAGTGTAGTGCTGAGGGAGTGCTGCACTGTTGGAGGTGCCGCCTTTCGGATGAGACTTTAAACCGAGGCCCCGTTTGCTCTCGGGTGGATGTGAATGACCCCACGGCACTATTTCAAAGAAGAGCAGGGGGAGTTCTCCCCGCTGTCCTGGGGCCAATATTTAGCCCTCAACCAACACCAAAAAATGGATGATCTGGTCATTATCACATTGCTGTTTGTGGGAGCTTGCTGTGCACAAATTGGCTGCAGCATTTCCCACATTACAACAGTAACTGCACTTCAAAAGTACTTCACTGGCTGTAAAGGGCTTTGGGACGTCCTGAGGTGGTAACAGGTGCTATATAAATGCAAGTCTTTGCTTTGTTTCTCTTGCATTAACTATTATCTACAATCCAGCAGCTGTTTCTACACCACACCTTCATAGTTCCTTTTTCTGATACCCCGTGATTACTATGAATAAAAGTCAGAAGATCTGACTAGTTTTCCCTTGACATAATGTGACCCTTGACCCTTCCAGAAGCGCAGATTTGTACACAAGGTTAAATATATACACACAACCGCCCCCCACTCCCCCATTTATTTTGGGTTATTTCCCCTTTTTACACAATCACTACAATTTCTCAATAGCACCAGGAAAAAAATTATTATTTTAAGGGGAACTAAATTTCCACAGTAACGTCATTCTTTTCTTACATGGCTCGCCCTTCTCAGAATGGGATTACTGGATACATTGTTCAGCTGTTTCTTGCTTAGGTCAGAGTTCCGCTCTATTCCCTCGCGTCTCACTTCTCATTTTGACCGTCTACATTTCCAGCTCAGACTATGCCTCGGGCACAGTTGTCCATGCGGACTGACGCACTGGGAAACCATTTAGGAACACAGGAGCAAGCCATTCAGCTCCTCGAGCCTCTTCTGCCATTCAATGAGATCAAGGCTGTGATTCAGTTTCTCAATGTCAACCGTAATGGTGTAGCTGCAGGCTGTGGCCACTAGTTGACACTATGGAGCGAGTTTCTGAAGTTTCCCTCAAGTCCATCGACATCTTGTGTATGTAAAAAAAATTATACTCTTAACTGATCATGGGTAAACTTTCTTTACACCAACGCCAGCTTAAAGCTCTGACTTCCACATTGCTGACAGGTCTGTGATCCACCCACCCGCACCCCTTGAAAAGTATTTACAACATATCAGTGCATCTCCCAAGGCATCGCTTGTGAGCCAAGGAACATAGGTGCAGTACTGAGTGCGAGAATGGATTGCAGGCAGGGTCGTGGGCAGGCAGCGGGCATGGACAAACTGCCCCCGCCCACCTCCCACTCCACCAAGCCTTGTTTCCACCTTGCGGTGGGAGTTAAGATCACGGCCAGAGCTTTCTCCTACAAGTGCCGATTAGATGAGAACGTGAAAATTGTTTAAAAAAAAAATTACAACTTGATGTCAGCTGTGGCTCAGTGGGCAGCACTCGCTCTCGCCCTTGAGTCAGAGGGTCGTGGGTTCGAGTCCCAGTCCAGAAACTTGAGCACAAAATCAAACCTGACACTCCAAGTCAGGAGTGTGATGGAATACTCCCCAATTGCCTGGATGAGTGCAGCTCCAGCAACACTCAATAAGCTCGACACCATCCAGGACAAAGCAGCCCGCTTGATTGGCACCCCATCCACCACCTTCAACATTCACTCCCTCCACCACCGGCGCCCCCTGGCTGCAGTGTATACCGTCTACAAGATGCACTGCAGCAACTCGCCAAGGCTTCTTCGGCAGCACCTCCCAAACCCGTGACCTCTACCACCTAGAAGGACAAGGGCAGCAGGCGCATGGCAGCACCACCACCTCCAAGTTCCCCTCCGAGTCACACACCATCCTGACTTGGAAGTATATCGCCGTTCCTTCATTGTCGCTGGGCAAAATCCTGGAACTCCCTCCCTAACAGCACTACTGAGGGAGCGCTGCATTGTCGGAGCAGCCTTCTTTCGGGTGTGACATTAAACCCAGGCCCTGGCCGCCCCCTCAGACGGAAGAAAAAGATCCCATGGCACTATTTCAAAGAAGAGCGGGTGGGTTATCCACGGTGCCCTGCCCAATATTTATCCCTCAATCAACATCACTTTAAAAGAAAACAGATTATCTGGTCATTATCACATTGCTGTTTGTGGGAGCTTGCTGTGCACAAATTGGCTGTCACATTTCCCACATTACAACAGTGACTACACTTCAAAGAAAAAAAGTACTTCATTGGCTGTAAAGAGCTTTAGGATGGCCTGAGATTGGGCACTATACAAATGTAAGTCTTTGCTGTGTTTCTCTTGCATTAACTATTATCTACAATCAAGCAGCCGTTTCCACACCATACCTTCGCAGTTCCTTTTTTCCAATGCCCCATGATTGCTATGAGTAAAAGTCAGAAGACCTGACTAGTTTTCCCTTGACATAATGTGACTCCTGACCTTTCCAGAAGTGCAGATTTGTACACAAGGTTTTATATATATATATATATACACACACACAAAAAAACATTTATCGTGGGTTATTTCTACTGTTTTTCAACATCATTACAATTTCTCAATAGCAACAGGAAAAAAATAAGTAATTCTAACAGTGAGTACACTTCAATAAAATAACCTCATTGGCCCTAAAGCGCTTTGGGACGTGCTGAGGTCGCGAAAGGCGCTATATAAATGCAAGTTATTAATGCCTCAGTCACTTCGCACACCATTGTCAGTGTTCACCGCGAACACCAGGGAAGAGGATGAGGGCCCCTTTCGAAATGACTGTACCAAACGTTGGTCTTACAAGAGGCCTGGCTCTTGCTGCCGACAGAAATAGTTACTTTCAGTTCAGCTGGGGACAGCAACGGTATTGTTCAGCGCACAAGTAAACCTGTGGAACAGCCAATAGTGTGGCCGCAAGAAATTGCACCATCAATTTCTTTATAAGCAACCACACTGTGACCACATTTCGAGTAACTTTGTTCATTCCCGGCCTTGCTATATCTTCCCACTGCAAATGCCACCCCTCTGTTATTTTTTTTTAAGCGGATGGAGGCGTTTACTGACAGGGCACCCACAGCCTCAAAACAAATAATAATTTAAGGGGTGGGGAGGGAAGGAGAAGGAACGGAGTGTGGTTTGCAGAAGGTCATTGTTAATCTTGCTGAGCTCGAGCAAGGTGGTGAATCGCTGAGTCTCACGGGGATTTGAAGTCGCCTTTTCTCAAAATGGAAAAAAATTGTGCGTATATATTTCTGTGTCGCAGTTCCTGCTTGCATAACACGCAACACCTCGTTCCTGTTATTCTCTAAGAATGACTTTGATCTGTGGCGAGTAGCTTGAGGTTACTGACTGTGGCCACTTCCTCTAATTTCACACACCGCTTGGTGTGCAGTTGGGTCCCATGCACTTCTGCAACATAGAAACATAGAAAATAGGTGCAGGAGCAGGCCATTCGGCCCTTCGAGTCTGCACCACTATTCAGTATGATCATGGCTGATCATTCAACCTCAGTACCCCAACCCAGCCTTCTCTCCATACCCCTGATCCCTTTAGCCGTAAGGGCCACATCTAACTCCCTTTTGAATATGTCCAACGAACTGGCCTCAACAACTTTCTGTGGCAGAGAATTCCACAGGTTCACAACGCTCTGGGTGAAAAAGTTTCTCCTCATCTCGGTCCTAAATGGCTTGTCCCTTATCCTTAGACTGTGTCCCCTGGTTCTGGACTTCCCCAACATCGGGAACATTCTTCCTGCATCTAACCTGTCCGGTCCCGTCAAAATTTTATGCATTTCTATGAGATCCCATCTCATTCTTCTAAATTCCAGTGAATATAAGCCTAGTCAATCCAGTCTTTCTTCATATGTCAGTCCTGTCATCCCAGGAATCAGTCTGGTGAACCTTCGCTGCACTCCCTCAATAGCAAGAATGTCCTTCCTCAGATTAGGAGACCAAAACTGCACACAATATTCAAGGTGTGGTCTCACCAAGGCCCTGTACAACTGCAGCAAGACCTCCCTGCTCCTATACTCAAATCCCCTCGCTATGAAGGCCAACATGCCATTTGCCTTCTTCACTGCCTGCTGTACCTGCATGTCAACTTTCAATGACTGATGTACCATAACACCCAGGTCTTGTTGCACATCCCCTTCTACTAATCTGTCACCATCCAGATAATAATCTGCCTTCCTGTTTTTGTCCCCACTTATCCACATTAAACATGTTCCAGTTTGAAAGACAAAGCCTCCCTCCCCCTTTGATGCCTTTCCATTGCCCTTTCCTCCCTTCTTGGCCTCAGGAGTTTTCTCTCACACTCTCCCTGTGAGGCAGGTGCTTGGGGCTCGGATTGCCTTCCCAACCTCACCTGCCCAGTCCCCACCCTGCTGCTCATTCGCTCAACGAAGAGATGTTGCTCAGCACCCCGTAGCTGTGATGGAAAATTCTGGGGAATTCTATTCCTGAGGAACATCCGCAACTCCATCCCCACCCATGCCTTCAGTTGTCTAGGCCTTAGGCTCTGCAATTTCCTTCCTAAATCTCCCTCCCTCTCCTCCATCTCCCTCTCCTCCCTCCATCTCCCTCTCCTCTATCTCCTCCTCTTCCTCTTTTCCACCCCCCTTTCCTCCATCTCCCTCTCCCTCTCCTCCTCCTCCCTCTTCCTCCCTCTCCTCCACCTCCCCCTTCGCCTAATGGCAAAGAAGGGACAAACCAAAGTCCTTCACAGTGCAATGATATCTGGGACAATGCAAGGGGTTCACCAGAGTTTCCTGCAACAATTCTTGCCATCCTGCCGTGTACGCTAACTGACGCACGGGAACCCTCGCCACAGGTAATGGTTTGCCATTTGTCAGAGGCCATTTCAGCATCTTTCACCTTAATACAAGACGAGCCAATGGCTTGGTTTTAAGAGCTTTAAGAAGCTTAACCTTCCTACAATGCTGAGCCCTATCCATATATCCATATTAAGCACCTTGGGACGGTTTACTACGTTAAAGGCGCTATATAAGTAAACGTTATATCTGCAGGGTTCAATACAATCGCTGCCAATGTTTACTAAGCACAAAGAGCTGAGGGACATTCCAGACCTGCTGATTTTCACCCTCTCTGAGCTTTATGTTGAAGATCCACTTGTTGAAGTGGAGAGCCATTGCTGTCAGTACTTTGTTGCTCCTTTTATATTTCAGCTTCCACATCCTTGGCACAGCAATCAAATGACACGAGCACAATTTGTTTCTAAGTTATGGTTCTTGACTCCGTTATGGCTGCCATGTCTTCTCCGATGGCCATACCACTGAAGGAAGGTGCAATGTATTTGCTTCATGGGTTCTTTGCTTAAGAATTCATAGCAACACATTGCTTTTAAGAACGAGTTGGTTTATTAACAAAGGTTTAACAATCACACTACACATTACCAGTTCATCCACCAGGCTCACAACCACCTGCCCCATCGTGGATCCACTGAACCCAACTGGCTGGGGTTTTATTGAGTCTTGTGAACGACCCCCTCGACCGCCCGCTGCCTGGACCGGTTAATGGCCACCTTGGCCAGGCCCACGAGGAGGCCCTCTGATCTGCCCGCGCCCCCCCCCCTCCGCACTGGGTGCCCAAAGATCAGGAACGTGGGACTAAAGAGCAGCCAGAAATCAAAGAGCAGTCCCTTCAAATAATGGAAGAGGGGCTGCAACCTGACACACTGTATATAAACGTGGAACACGGGCCCATTTCTCCCCCGTAGAGTCGGCAGCTCGGCCCTCCCCTTTAATGAAGCGGGGGAAGTGCCCTGTTTATTCGTCCCACACTGAACCCTTCTGCCCCACTCGCGGCCTACACAGCAAGAGGAGGGCGTTATTTTGTGCTCCACTTGCTCTCGGGGGCGGTAACCCAAATTTAGGTCACGGGGGCGGGCAGGACTTCGGTGCCCGGCGCAGGAAATCACGGCTGTTACTGCTCCTGACCCGGGCGCTCAGCAATTTTGGCCCCCCCAAAGAGTTATCATTTAAAAGTGGAAGCAGAGACGATTGATTATTTCAAATTGGATAGGCACGTAGGGGGAATAAACTTGCAGGGCTACGGGGATAGAGCGGGGGAATGGGACTGACTGGATTGGTCTACAGAGAGCCGGCATGGACTCGATGGGCCGAATGGCTGTATTTTTTGTCGTAATGACTCTCTGGCTCTATGAAATGTAGCCACAGTCCAATTGACCGTTCCTGAGTTACCAACATACGACCTTAATGGGCAGGAAAAGGCCAAGTGGTCCAACTGGACTCTCGCTCCCCACTGACCAACCCAGCTGCTCCAACCGGCCACTGGCGGTCTCAACGGCGGTGACCTCCGGCTGGTTCCAACCACAGGTTTGGGCCCTACCTTCACTCCTCGCCCTCCACATGAGCCTTCCCTCCGGCGACGTTCGGGTCACCATCCCACCAATGATGCTCTGGCCTCCCCCCACCTCCGGCCGCTGGCCCCACTCAACGGCAGAGTCTCTGTCCAGCACGTGGTGTGCACAATGGCTGTGGTCACTCTGACCTCTCTGACCGCTCCTCCTTCCACAAAGTGGACCTCTGACCATCCCGATGCCTGCCCTCAGCCAGGCCTCAGTTTTTTCACCACCTCACTGAAGGGCGCAGCTCAGTGCCGAGCTTACAGCCTGCATCCCGCCGTAGGCAACACGGCCCATATAGCAGTGCCTGGTCTCCATTCGTTTTGAACCCCCTTGCCACTGGACCAAGACCTTGCTCTGCTAAGCCCGATGTGCAACGGCCACCCCACGTTAAAAGAACTCACGCACAGGCATCTTCCCCAACCCTACCCCACACTGTGATGGCTGGAGCATCATGATCAGATACTTCCCCCACCCTGGGGCTGGAGGCGATTACCGAGATGGGGAGGGGCGAGGCCATGGAGGGATTTGAAAAGCAAGAGGTGCCAGTTTACCTGTATGTAAATAAACCCTTAATGTGGGAGCATTTCATTCTCTAAGATTTTTAAGTTGGACTCTCTTTTGCTCTCCCGGGCAATGATTACCTCGTTCTGTAGCTCCTCTGTGAAGTTCATTGCGATTCTGAAGCTGGTTTACAGAACTAGAGGATGACAGGTGTTTGTAAAAAGATTAAAAATACAGTGTCAGTCTCGGGTGTCCCTGAAGTATCGATGCTGTGACACTGAATTCTCCAACGAGGATCTGGAAGAACAAAAGAAATGTTTGCGTCTTGGGAGATACAAAGGTAAACAGTGTCATTGATGACACGTGGGCTTGTCTGGGGTGGACGCTGCTCCATTTCAGCTGCTGTAATAAGCCATTGTTTCGTTTTCTTGTCTCCCATCTACTGTTGCTCCGTCACTATCCCTCGTCTGTTACTGATCTCGCAATCTCAAGAGGCTTTTGTCAACGACGTGGAACTCGCTACCACCAGGAGTAGTTGAGGGGTATGAGGGACAAAGGAATATGAGGTTATGCTGATGCGTGAGATGAAGTAGGGTGGGAGGAGGCTTGTGTGGGGCATAAACATACCATTCTAGAGAGAGTGGATATAAAGGATCTATTTCCCTTAGCAGAGGGGTCAATAACCAGGGGGCATAGATTTAAAGTAATTGGTAGAAGGGTTAGAGGGGATTTGAAAGAAAGAAAGACTCGCATTTATATAGCGTCTTTCACGACCACTGGATGTCTCAAAGCGCTTTGCAGCCAATGAAGTACTTATGGAGTGCCGTCACTGTTGTAATTTGAGGAGAAATTTTTCACCCAGAGGGTGGGGGTCTGGAACTCGCTGCCTGAAAGGTGGTAGATGTTATGTCTTGAATGAAGAGTCAGATTCGATACTGTGAGCTCAAAGTAAGGTGTGACCGTAGTCCTTTATTACAGGTCTCCAGAGTGCCTCTCCAGCCTGTGAGGCCTCCTTATATACAGGTGCTCCCAAGGGATTGTGGGATCCCTTGGGACTCCAGGGGATAAGCCCTCTGGTGGTTAGACATGGTATTTACAGGTTTACATACAGAACAGTAGAGGCAGATACCCTCATCACATTTTAGAAAGTACTTGGATGTGCACATAATGTGCCGTAACCTACAGGGCTGCGGACCAAGAGCTGGAAGGTGGGATTAGGCTGAACAGTTCTTTTCCGATCTCCTTCTGAGTCGTAATTTTCTACGATACTATGATCCCGCGATGTGGCTCCTGCGCCTGTGGGTATTTGAGGCCCCCAGGCCCAAGTCGCTTCTCGGGAGCATAATCAGCCAAATATTGACACCGAGCCACATTAATGGGTTTTAGGGACAGGCGACCCACTCCACAGCAAGACTCTGACCTGCGAGGAACCATCGGCAGCAGGTCGGGGCCATAAAAGGAGTGTGCCACTGCAAGGTACAGCGCGAGCCAGTCAGGGAGGGCGACTGGATTGGACATCATCATGATCCAGGTCGCTGATTGGAGCGTGGGCAGGTACAGCAGGAGCGGCGAGTCATCCGTAGAGCGACGTGATCGGGGCCCAGGGGAGGAGTGAGTTCGGGGCCCAGAAGAGCCGAGGGCCCTGGGGCAGCACGGGCCAGTCCACACTGCGATATGTGTGCGTACTAGGTCCATGCAGCAGAGCTGGTCTCCAGTCGCCCTGGTTAATCCTTGACACTGGACCAAGCCCGTGTGATGGCTGGTGTGCAATGGCCGCCCCACGTTAAAAAAATCCACGCACAGGCAGTTCGGGACCTGGAATATTAGGTCCTTCATTGAAACACCTGTGAACTCATCCTCGATACGAGGGACTGCCTAGGAAAAAGAAGAAGAAAGGAGGAGAGGCGGAGCGGTTTAAAGAAGGAATTACAGAGATTAGAGTCGAGATGGCTGAAGGCATGGCCGCTAACAGTGGAGCGAAGGAAGTGAGGGATACGCAAGAGGCCAGTGCCACAGGAACAAAGAGGAATTTTATACGACTGTTCATTTGTTGTCAATTCCAATGTTCCCTCTAAAATTTTGCTCTTGTCCGTCACCAGTTTATCCAATGTGCAGTACCTTTTACATTTTTTGCGGGCTGCATACTTAGTCGCGATATGTGGGGACTTATGAGCCATCTGTGCTGCATCTCACGGCCACATTCAGCTTAGGGGAACGTTGGTCAGTGCTGGACATCTCAACTCCCCGACCATACACTGCCGCCCGCTGATTAAATACAGTATGGCCGGTTGTGATTTTTACATCGGATTACACAGGGTATACGGCACAGAAACAGGCCATTTGGTCCAACCAGTCCATGCCGGCGTTTATGCTCCACTCGAGCCTCCTCCCGTCTTTCCTCATCTAAATCTATCAGCATAACCCTCTATTCCCTTCTCCCTCATATGCTTGTCCAGCCTCCCCTTAAATGCATCGATACTATTCGCCTCAACCACTCCCTGTGGCAGCGAGTTCCACATTCTCACCACTCTCTGGGTGAAGAAGTTTCTTCTGAATTCCCCATTGGATTTCTTGCAGACTATCTTATATTGATGGCCTCTAGTTATGCTCTTCCCCACAAGTGGAAACACTCTCTCTATATCCACTCTATCAAAACCTTTCATCGTTTTAAAGACCTCTATTAGGTCACCCCCTCAGCCTTCTTTTTTCAAAAGAATAGAGACCCAGCCTGTTCATCCTTTCCTGATATGTATACCTCGCATTTCTGCTATCATCCTTGTAAATCTTCTCTGCACCCTCTCCAGTGCCTCTTTATCCTTTTTATAAAATGGTGACCAGAACTGTACGCAGTGTTCTAAGTGTGATCTAACTAAGATTCGATACAGGTTTAGCATAACTTCCATACTTTTCAATTCTATCCCTCTAGAAATAAACCCTAGTGCTTGGTTTGCTTTTTTATGGCCATGCTAACCTGCGTCGCAACTTTTAGTGATTTGTGTATTTGTATCCGAGATCCTTTTGTTCCTCTACCCCACCCAGACTTGCACCCTCCAAGTAATAAGTGACCTCTCTATTCTTCCTACCAAAATGTAATACCTCACATTTATCTGTGTTGAACTTCATTTGTCGATTATATGCCCATTCTGCAAGTTTATTAATGTCCTCCTGTAATTTGTTGCAGTCCTCCTTGGTATGACTATCGCCCCCAATGTGGTGTCATCGGCAAATGTAGAAATTGTGTTTTTATTCCAAAGTCTGAATGGTTACTGTAAGTTGAGCACAGCAGTGGTGCCAGCACTGGTCCTTGTGGAACACCACCACCCACCTTCTGCCACGGTGATGTTGGCCGATACCCCGTCGAGTGCACTTTGCCGATTTGCTCTTTGACGCAACCCACCACCGGATTTGAAGTGAAACTGTTGTTTGAAATCAAATTCTGAGAAAAAAAAACCCGCCCGCGGGCTTTAGCAGAAATAGCGGTGTGTCCTACACATTGTGAGAGTAGAACAGGAGGCACTGAAAGTTGTGGGACTGAATGTGGCTCCTGTCTCATCACTTTGCAGTTTGGTTAAAAAAAAACACACAGCCTGTTTTTGACGTTTAATCGCTGGCTAATTTATTTTTAAAGTTACTGACTGATACGGTGCAGTATTTAAGTGATATTGCATTTATTTTTACCCTCCCACACAGTGAGTGGCCTAATTCCTTTCTCATAAACAACTTTATTTCATTGTACAAGACCCGTGTGGCTAATGTTGTGTTTAAGCACGCAGAGTAATGTTGGTCAAAGTGAGAGCTCTCGCTGGTCTAGTCTGATCTATTCCGCTTTACCGTCCCCTCCCCCTCGGGTTGCTAACGCTGGTTGGGACCATTCCTGGAGGTGGCATCATGTGACCTCCTTCCTCCAACCGCCCCGCCCCCACGCTCCTCCCATTGTTCATGACAACATAGAAAATCGGAGCAGGAGTCGGCCATTCGGCCCCTCGAGCCTGCTCCGCCATTCAATGAGATCATGGCTGATCTTCGACCTCAACTCCACTTTCCTGCACTACCCCCATATCCCTTGAGTTCATTAATATCTAAAAATCTATTGATCTCGGTCTTGAATATACTCAAAGACTGAGCCTCCACAGCCCTCTGGGGTAGAGAATTCCAAAGATTCACCACCCTCTGAGTGAAGAAATTTCTCCTCATCTCAGTCCTAAATGGCCGACCCCTTATTCTGAGACTGTGACCCCTGGTTCTAGACTCTCCAGCCCGGGGGAAACATCCTCCCTGCATCTACCCTGTCAAGCCCTGTAAGAATTTTATATGGTTCAATGAGATCACCTCTCATTCTTCTAAACTCCAGAGAATATCGGCCGAGTCTATTCGATCTTGGTTGCCCAGCATGCCGATACTTGCAGTGAGCTGCCTTACCACGCCCCTATTGGAAAGCGAATAGTCTCTTCATACAATGATACGGCACAGAAGCAGGCCATTTGGCCCATCGTGCCTGTACCGGCACTTTGAAAGAACAATCCAGTTACAATATACATTAATGATTTAGATGAAGGAATTGAGAGTAATATCTCCAAGTTTGCAGCTGACGCTAAGCTGGGTGGCAGTGTGAGCTGTGAGGAGGATGCTAAGAGGCTGCGGGGTGACTTGGACAGGTGAGGTGAGTGGGCAAATGCATGGTAGATGCAGTATAATGTGGATAAATGTGAGGTTATCCACTTTGGTGGCAAAAACAGGGAGGCAGAATATTATCTGAATGGTGACAAATTAGGAAAGGGGGAGGTCCAACGAGACCTGGGTGTCATGGTACATCAGTCATTGAAAGTTGGCATACAGGTACAGCAAGCGGTGAAGAAGGCAAATGGCATGTTGGCCTTCATAGCAAGAGGATTTGAGTATAGGTGCAGGGAGGTCTTGCTGAAGTTGTACAGGACCTTGGTGAGGCCACACCTTGAATATTGTATACAGTTTTGGTCTCCTAATCTGAGGAAGGACATTATTACTATTGAGGGAGTGCAGCGAAGGTTCACCAGACTGATTCCCAGGATGGCAGGACTGACATGAAAATACAGGATCGACTAGTCCTGTATTCACTGGAATTTAGAAGAATGAGAGGGGATCTCATAGAAACATATAAAATTCGGACGGGATTGGACAGGTTAGATGCAGGAAGAATGTTCCCGATATTGGGGAAATCCAGAACCAGGGGTCACAGTCTAAGGATAAGGGGTAAGCCATTTAGGACCGAGATGAGGAGAAACTTCCTCACTCAGAGTTGTGAACGGATGGAATTCTCTACCACAGAAATTTGTTGAGGCCAGTTCGTTAGATATATTCAAAGGGGGGTTAGATGTGGCCCTTACTGCTAAAGGGATCAAGGGGTATGGAGAGAAAGCAGGAGTGGGGCACTGAAGTTGCATGATCAGCCATGATCATATTGAATGGTGGTGTAGGCTCGAAGGGCCGAATGGCCTACTCCTGCACCTATTTCCTCTGTTTCTATGTCCCATTCCCCCTGCTCTTCCCCCATAGCCCTGCAAACCTTTCCCCTTCAAGTATTTATTCAATTCCCTTTTGAAAGTTAATTGAATCTGCTTCCACCGCCCTTTCAGGCAGCGCGTTGCAAATCACAACAACTCGCTGAATGAAGTTTTCTTTTCCTCATGCCGCCTCTGGTTCTTTTACCAATCACCTTAAATCCGTGTCCTCTGGTTACCGACATCCTGCTCCTGGAAACCGTTTCCCCTCATTTATTTTATCAAAACCCTTTGTGATTTTGAACGCCTCTATTAAACCTCTCCTTAATCTACTCTGCTCTAAGGAGAACAACCCCAGCTTCTCCAGTCAATCTACGTAACTGAAGTTTTTCACCCCTGATACTATCGTAGTAAATCTCTTCCGCACCCGCTCGATACTTAAAGGGGAGGTGACGACCATTTATTAAAACAAATATGCCGAATTTCATCGACGCCCCATTCCCTCCCGAAACCCCTCCGCCTCTTTCTCCTCCTTTAAAATTTTGCTTAAAATCTACCTCTTTGACCAACGCCTGTCCTTTATCCTTTGCCTAGGTGGCAAATTTTGTCTAATTACACTCCTGTGAAGCGCCTTACGATGTTTTCCTACATTAAAGGCGCCAAAGATATGCAGGTGGTTGTTGTTGTTGTTTGATCTGCGCTGTCTATTCAGCGCTGTCACCTTGCCAGCAGGCCCTGCGTAGAACCGTATGCTACATTTTTATCCGCTGGGCAGGCCACATTGTCCGCATGCCAGACATGAGACTCCCAAAGCAAGCGCTCTACTCGGAACTCCTTCATGGCAAACGAGCTAAAGGTGGGCAGAGGAAACGTTACAAGGACACCCTCAAAGCCTCCCTGATAAAGTGCAACATCCCCACTGACACCTGGGAGTCCCTGGCCAAAGACCGCCCTAAGTGGAGGAAATGCATCCAGGAGGGCACTGAGCACCTCGAATCTCATCGCTGAGAGCATGCAGAAATCAAGCGCAGGCAGCGGAAGGAGTGTACAGCAAACCAGTCCCACCCACCCTTTCCCTCAACGATTATCTGTCCCACCTGTGACAGGGACTGTGGTTCTCGTATTGAACTGTTCAGCCACCTAAGGACTCATTTTAAGAGTGGAAGCAAGTCTTCCTCGATTCCGAGGGACTGCCTATGAAGATGATGACATTTTTAAGTTGTTAGATCGATGAAGGCCAACGGCACTGCTGCTTCAGTGTCAGCTGTGGCTCAGTGGGCAGCACTCTCGCCTCTGAGTCAGAAGGTTGTGGGTTCAAGTCCAACGCCAGAGACTGGAGCACACAATTCCAGGCTGACACTCCAGTGCAGTGCTGAGGGAGTGCTGCACTGTCGGAGGTGCCGTCTTTCAGATGAGACGTTAAACTGAGGCCCTGTCTGCCCTCTCAGGTGGATGCAAAAGATCCCACGGCACTATTTCGAAGAAGAGCAGCGGAGTTATTGCCGCTGTCCTGGTCAATATTTATCCCTCAGCCAACATCACTAAAACAGGTTATCTGGTCATTATCACATTGCTGATTGTGGGAGCTTGCTGTGCGCAAATTAGCTGCCGCGTTTCCTATTTTACAACAGTGACTACACTCCAAAAAAGTACTTTATTGGCTGTAAAGCGTTTTGAGACGTCCTGAGGTCACTGTATAAATGCAAGTCTTTCTTTCTTCAAGGATATATCTCTGTCTCTATTGTGTGATTTCCACCCCCCTCCTCCCCAAAGCATTGTGGAGCTTTCAAGTGAACCTAAACGGAATAATGAATAAGGTAAAATCACCCAGGGAACATTGGGTGTTTTTTTGCCGTCGTCCCATAAAATTAATGTTGACAGTGATCTATAAATTTTACTAATGGCTAACACCGGGGGAAGATGTGTGAGCGTGATAAACAGCCTATCTGTAATGCTCATCATCCCTGCCCCAACAGCTTCCCTTACATTCCACTCACCTCTAATGCCAAGTGATTTTATAATTGGACCCTCCTCATTACTATTCAGTACCCTGTAGAACCAATTAGTGGCTGGCTTTGTGACCTCCAGTTGCCATAGTAAGGAGAAATTAAAGACTTAAATTGGAAAGAGATTCTCGGAACCAGAAAGGACAGGCTTAAATCCGCTCATCCGCTGATTAATAATCCTGTCAGTTCCATCACTCGTGCTAAACAGAATGCATGTTAGTTCTGATTTTTTTTTTTCCCTCTTCCATACTTACCATTAATCTTTGACGATAGCTTGGTCACCGGCCTCCCTTTTATCCTGTCAGCGAGATGTATGGATAAGAGGGTAATGAGATCTTCGAAGCACTCTCGCAAGAACCGATGAACCCTGAACCTCCGTCAGAATGAAGCGGTCGGGGGTCGGGGGGTGGGGGTGGGGGGGGTCATTGTAATTGGTGAGCGTGGTGGGAATATCCAGGGAACTGATGGATGGTCAAGACTCTCTCGACGTGTTTCGGAAGGGTCAGTTATTCGCTCTTGCTTTTCAATATCTCATCACTTCCACAGCAGAAAACTGCCTGCAATTATTCCCGACGCGGGTGACTTATTAATATAGAATGACTAACCCATCGCTTGCACAGTTAATAATTTTTTTTTTGTCTGCACCTAATGATCATTAATATCTGACTCACTCATGTCGGTTAAGTGGTAACCAATTTCAAATAAATGTTCTGGGTTAATGCTACTTGCTGTTGAAGAGACTGAACTCTGGCTATCTTACCAAAGGTCTGCGCAGCATTTAATTAATATGTAGAGATACAATATGTAGTCTTTAAAAGCCTTGAACTGACAAATCTAAAAATACTGAATATTCTTAACGAGACCTGCAGAAATCTCGATTTTTATCTTGTAGCCTATCAGCTGCAGTTGTGTGTTCTGATCAAAGGGTTATAAGAACATAAGAATTAGGAGCAGGAGTGGGCCATTCGGCCCCTCGAGCCTGCTCCGCTATTCAATAAGATCATGGCTGATCATCTACCTCAACTCCACTATCCCCTTATCATTTGATTCCCCTACTATCCAAAAATCTATCGATCCCTGTCTTGAATATACACAACGACTGAGTCTCCACAGCCCTCTGGGGTAGAGAATTCCAAAGATTCACCACCTTCTGAGTGAAGAAATTTCTCCTCATTTCAGTCCTAAATGGCCGACCCCTTATCTTGAGACTGTGGAACCCCCCCCCATCCCCCCCCCCCCCCCCCGCAGTTCTAGACTCTCCAGCCAACATCAAGCTAGATTACAAAAGCAAAATACTGCAGATGCTCGAATCGGAAATAAAAACAGAGAATGCTGGGAATCTCAGCAGGCCAGGCAGCATCTGTGGAGAGAGAAACAGAGCTAAAGTTTCGGGTCTGTGACCCTTCGTCAAAAGCTCAAGCTAGATTATCTGGTTGCTGTTTGTGGGAGCTTGCTGTGCGCAAATTGGCTGCCATGTTTCCCACATTACAACAGTGACTACACTCCAAAAAGTACTTAATTGGCTGTAAAGATTATTTGCCTGTGGGTGTGTGATATCTCTGAAGTTACAATTGAAGCTGCTGAAAGATTTGCACAATGGACGCAATGGAATTTGAATTAATTAGAGAGACAACAATCTAGCCTCTGGCATCTCCATTATATTTCAGATGTTGTACTTCTGACACATTATCACAACAACAGCTTGCATTTAAATAGCGTCTTTAACTTTGGAAGATGTCCCAAGGCGCTTCACAAGAGGTGTAATCAGACAAACATTGACACTGAGGCAAAGAGTAGGCGGGGTGATTGGTCAAAGAGATGGGTTTTAAGGAGTGCCTTACAGGAAGAAAGCAAGGTGAGTGTGGGAGAGGATTTGCGAGCTTTGGGCCGAGATAGTTGAAGGCATGGTTGCCAGCGGTCGGAGCGAAGGAAGTGGGGAACGCGCGAGAGGCCAGAATTGGAGGAACGCAGAGGTCGCGGAGAGTTGTAGGGCTGGCGGGGGGGGGGGGAGGATTTGAACACAAGGACGAGAATTTTAAATTCGAGGTGCTGCTTCCGGACGGGGAGGTGTTGATGCGAGCTAGGATACGGACAGCAGAGTTTGGATGAGCTGGAGTGTACCGAGGTTGGAAGATGAGAGGGCGGCCAGGAGTGCGTTGGAATAGTTGGATTCGGAGGTAACAAAGGCACAGATAAGGGCTTCAGCAGCATAACAAATTACAAATGAACAGCTTTGTATTTTTTTTAAAGATACAATAAAGCTTTATTCATTGCCTTCTGGTTTCCTGGGCCTGGGCAGTCCTGATCAAACACAGCACCATCTTAGCAACCAAACATCAGACCTATGTTTCAGGCCCTAGAGCAAAGCCACCAGTATATTAGCAAGTAGTTCTTCATCTGCCTTTTGTACAAAGTACTCTGACTGGGGATTACTGCGGATGCAACATAAAACTGGTTTAATTTGTCTTCACAGAGCAATAGTTCTCCTGTGAGTTGAGCTGGTAGGATTGAACAAGAGCTGTTTGGTGTGATCATTCAGTCACTGTGATCATTTTCAAAAGAACCATTTTCTTTTCTTGTAGGGAGGCCAGGGTTTAATGTGTATTCATCGATATTGTTGGGTTATGACCCTGTTACAAGAGCGATCTCCTCTGAGTGGTGTTACACAGGATTACACGGGATATACAACACAGAAACAGACCATTTGGCCCAACTAGTCCATGCCGGCGTTTATGCTCCACTCGAGCCTCCCCAGAGTTCAGGAACGATTAGCAGTTTATTGGCCAAAACGTAAGCCAAATCCTTAAGGGACCCCCGCACCCCCCACCCCTGCGAGAGTCCCCCTGATCGCACCATGCTGACGCGGGACACAGCCCCACAGGATTAAACCAGGTACACAACCGGCAGAACAATTAAACACGGCGCTTCTAACTAATTATCATGGCTTACAGCTCCTGGGCTGCGGATAGCTGTTGCGCTGGGCCATATGATCAGCCTCCAGTGAAATACCTGTTGTGTGTGTTATGTTCGCACCCGTCACTATCTCGTACAGCGTCTCTGATTCCCACCGGTTTAGTGGGAATCAGGGAGCACTGAGAATTTGAAGCAAATAAGAATCAATTAGAAATCTTCCCCCTCCCCCCCCCCCCCCCCCCCCCCCCCCCGCCTGCACTTCCATTAAAATAATGAGGTGGATCTGAGAGAGAAGCAACAGAGGTTAACCACACATCCTTCCCCATGCTGCTAGTCTATGGACTGGAGCCCGAGCACTGTCATACTTTACTCCGAGCTCCGACACGGCAAGCGAGCCCCAGGAGGGAAAGAAAAGGCTTCCAAGGACACCCTCAAATCCTCCGTGCAAAACAAAGTGCAACATCCCCACCGACACCTGGGAATCCCGGGCCCAAGACCGCCCAAAGTGGAGGAGCATCCGGGAAGGTGCCAAACACCTCGAGTCTCCTCGCTGGGGGGAGCACGCAGAAGCCAAGCGCAAACAGCGGAAGGAGAGCACGACAACCCAAGCACCCCACCCACCCGTCCCTCCAACCACCGTCTGCCCCACCTGTGACAGAGACTGTAGGTCCCTCATTGGTCTCAACAGTCACATATTAGTGTGGAAGCAAGTCATCCTCGACTCTGAGGCACTGCCTGAGAAGAAGACGACTTTTAGTAATATGTAATGTATGCAGAGAGGAAGCTCACAGGTTGGTGGAGCTGTTGAGTTGTGAGTGGCTTAGCCAGTCACGTGGTGTTCACAAGACTCAATAAAACCCCAGCCAGTTGGGTTCGGGGGGATCCACGACGAGGCAGGTGGTTGTGAGCCTGGTGGATAAACTGGTAATGTGTAGTCTGATTGTTAAACCTTTTGCTAATAAACCAACTAGTTCTTAACAGCAATGTGTTGTTATGAATTCTTAAGCAAAAAACCTATGAAGGAAATACATTACATAAAATGTATTCCAATTCTGGCCTCCTGCACAGCCCCATATTCTGGTCACCAACTTTAGCAGTAGAATAATACATTGTCTTCCCTATCTCCGTAACCTCCTCCAGCCCTACAACTCGCCCAGATCTCAGCGTTACTCCAATTCTGGCCTCTTGCTCATCTCTGATTTTAATCGCTCCACCATCGGTGGCCGTGCCTTCAGCTGCCTGGGCCCTAAGCTCAGGAATTCCCTCCCGAAACCTCTCCGTCTCTCTCTCCTCCTTTTTAAAAGGCTCCTTAAAACCTGCCTCTTTGACAAACTTTTTGGTCACCTGTCCTAATATCTCCTTATCTGGCTCGATGTCAAATTTTGTTTGATAATCGCTCCTGTGAAGCGTTAAAGGCACTATATAAATGCACGTTGCTGTTTGTGGAGTCCATCAGAGTCCGTCTCACACCAAGCTGTTGTTGTGTATTCCCTCAGTTGACCATAAGAAAGTTTAAAATGAGAACCCATCCAGCCTGCACCTTCTATAGACTACGCACGACTACATTTAATCATGGCCCCACGCCCACAAACTAACGGAACGCACTGTGACTTGAATGAGCAGCTTTCGCACCCCACTGATATCAGGAGCACATATCTCAGACCTTCCCCCATGGATCCATTTGGGGAAAATCAGAGGGGCAGTAATCACGCTTTAAGGGAGCAGCAATGAGGAGTCTGGTGGTGAAGGTGTGAGTTGGAAAAGGTACATTGGCACATGCCCCTTAACTTCTCTGTTCTAAGGAGAACAACCCCAGCTTCTCCAGTCTATCCACATCACTGAAGTCCATCACCCTTGGTACCATTCTGGTCAATCTCCCCTTAACCATCTCTGCTTTAAGGAGAACAACCCGAGCTTGTTTAGTCTCTCCACGTAACTGAAGTCCGTTATCGCTGGCCGGACACATTGCACTGATTCTAGCTCTCCCTCTCTGTCAGAACTTTCTACTCTAATCCTTGTCCCTTCCTCATAACATTTAATATCTTTCCTCCTCAGTGTTTAGCTAAATTTCCATAAGTGTCATGATTGACTCTGTTTCGACAGCTACTTGCAATGTCCTTTACACTCTAATAACCTTCTGCATGTAAAAGCTCCATCTAAACTCCCCCATTTTGCTTTCAGTACTCAATCTAAATCTCTGCCTCCTAACTACTGTTTAACTGACCAGTGGAAATAATTCCTTGTTATTTATCCTCTCCAACCATGTCAGCATTTTGCACTGTCGGAGGCGCCGTCTTTCGGATGAGCCGTTAAACCAAGCCCTGCCTCTCCTCTCAGGTGGATGTGAAAGATCCCATGGCACTATATCGAAGAAGAGACAATATTTATCCCTCAAACAGCTCCACAAAAAAAAAATTATCTGGTGATCATCTCATTGCTGTTTGTGGGAGCTTGCTGTGCACAAATTAGCTGCTGCAATTCCCATACTACAACATTGACTATACTTCAAAAAGTCCTTCATTGGCTGTGAAGTGCTTTGGGACATCCTGAGGTTGTGAAAGGCGCTATATAAATGCAACCTACTTACCTATCGATCGACCTACCAACGAACCAACAACCTGGACTTATTGACTTGTCAATGGTTTAGCATCCCAATTAGGCATGTATTGGGTGATACGCGGACCCCTTGAGAAAAGGTATGTTGGATTCTTGCCGATTTCCCTGTATGTGCCCAGTTGCGATAAGGGGTTGATTGTTGCTGAGACGCAGTTCTTGGATGCCGGTATCTCTCCAATGTCTCGCCCAAGTGGCCATTGTTCTAGTGTGAATCTCATCATCATAGGCAGTCCCTCGAATCGAGGATGACTTGCTTCCACGTCAAAAAGTTCACAGGTGTTTCAATGATGGACCTAAAATTCCAGGTCCCAACTAAATCTTGAAGGGTGGAAGATGCCTGTGCGTGGATTTTTTTGAATCTAAACTGCGAGTATCGCTGGGCTATTCGACTACAGCCTATGCTCACCCGACTTTCGTAGACACGCGCGTTTCGGCTACCAGGGAGGGAGTGAGTGGATGGTGATCAGGGACAGAAAGCCTTGCTGACTATTCCTAGCCTTGGTTCAGGGGCAGTTGCAGCTATTTGATGAGTGCTCCGCCAGCTGTGATTAGCTTACCGAAGACAGTCCTGCTGTGTGTGATGCTCAGGCCCAACCTCACGCAGAACATTCCCATCAGTCACCAACTGGAAAGAAAATAGGTTCTTTTATGTCAGCTGTGTCTCAGTGGGCAGCACTTTGTGTCAGAAGGTTGTGGGTTCAAGTCCCACTCCAGAGACTTGAGCACAAAAATCTAGCCTGACACTCCCAGTGCAGTGCTGAGGGAGTGCTGCACTGTCGGAGGTGCTGTCTTTCAGATGAGACTTTAAACCGAGGCCCCGTCTGCTCTCTCAGATGGACTACAAGATCCCATGCCACTATTTCGAAGAAGAGCAGGGGAGTTATCCCCGGTGTTCTGGGGCCAATATTTATCCCTCAATCAACATAACAAAAACAGATTATCTGGTCATTATCACATTGCTGTTTGTGGGAGCATTCATTATCACCATAGGCAGCCCCTCGGAATCGAGGAAGACTTGCTTCCACTCTAAAAATGAGTCCTTAGGTGGCTGAACAGTGCAATACGAAAGCCACAGTTCCTGTCGCAGGTGGGACAGATAGTCGTTGAGGGTAAGGATGGGTGGGACAGGTTTGCCGCACGCTCTTTCCACTGCTTGTGCTTGATTTCTGCATGCTCTCGTCGACGAGACTCGAGGTGTTCAGCGCCCTCCCAGATGTTCTTCCTCCACTTAGGGCGATCTTTGGCCAGGGACTCCCAGGTGTCAGTGGGGATGTTGCACTTCATCAGGGAGGCTTTGAGGGTATCTTTGTAATGTTTCCTCTGCCCACCTTTGGCTCGTTTGCCGTGAAGGAGTTCCGAGTAGAGCGCTTGCTTTGGGAGTCTCGTGTCTGGCATGCGAACAGTGTGGCCTGCCCAGCGGAGCTGATCAAGTGTGGTCAGTGCTTCAATGCTGGGGATGTTGGCCTGGTCGAGGACGCTAACGTTGGTGCGTCTGTCCTCCCAGGGAATTTGCAGGATCTTGCGGAGACATCGTTGAGTGACTTGAGGTGTCTACTGTATATGGTCGATGTCTCTGAGCCATACAGGAAGGCGGGTATTACTACAGCTCTGTAGACCGTGAGCTTGGTGCAGACTTGAGGGTCTGGTCTTCAAACACTCTTTTCCTCAGGCGGCCGAAGGCTGCACTAGTGCACTGGAGGCAGTGTTGAATCTCATTGTCAATGTCTGCTCTTGCTGATAAGAGGCTCCCGAGGTATGGGAAATGGTCCACGTTGTCCAGGGCCGCGCCGTGGATCTTGATGATTAGGGGGCAGTGCTGTGTGGCGAGGACAGGCTGGTGGAGGACCCTTGTCTTACGGATGTTTAACGTAACCATGCTTTTGTATGCCTCAGTAAATAAATTGACTATGACTTGGAATTCAGCCTCTGTATGTGCGTAGACGCAGGCGTCGTCCGCGTACTGTAGCTCGACGACAGAGGTTGGGGTGGTCTTGGACCTGGCCTGGAGACGACGAAGGTTGAACAGTTTCCCACTGGTTCTGTAGTTTAGTTCCACTCCAGCGGGGAGCTTGTCGACTGTGAGGTGGAGCATGGCAGCGAGGAAGATTGAGAAGATTTACAACAGTGACTACACTCCAAAAATACTTCGGTGGCTGTAAAGCGCTTTGAGATGTCTGGTGGTCATGAAAGGTGCTATATAAATCCAAGTCTTTCTTTCTTTTTCTTTTAAAAAGGTAGAGTGCATTACAATTTTGTAAAAGTTATGCTACGACTATACATTTGGGTTACAGCTGTACAAAGCCCTGTTAGACCACACCTGGAGCACTGTGAGCAGTTCTGGGCACCACACCAGGGAGGGGATATTGGCCTTGGAGGGTATGCAGCGTAAGTTTACCAGAATGATACCTGGACTTCAGGGGTTAATTACAAGGAGGGATTACACAAATTAGGATTGTGTTCCCTGGAATTTAAACGGTTAAGGGGTTATTAGATTGAAATTTTCAAGATATTAAGGGGAATAGATAGAGGGAAACTATTCCCGCTGGTTGGGGATTCAAGGACTAGGGGGTATAGTCTAAACATTCGAGCCAGACCTTTCAGGAGTTAAATTAAGAAACACTTCTACACACACAGGGTGGTAGAGGTTTACATAGGATTACATCAGATATACAGCACAGAAACAAGCCATTCGGCCCAACCAGTCCATGCCGGCGTTTATGCTCCACTCGAGCCTCCTCCCGTCTTTCCTCATCTAAATCTATCAGCATAACCCTCTATTCCCTTCTCCCTCATATGCTTGTCCAACCTCCCCTTAAATGCATCGATACTATTCGCTTCAACCACTCCCTGTGGCAGCGAGTTCCACATTCTCACCACTCTCTGGCTAAAGACATTTCTTCTGAATTCCCGATTGGATTTCTTGATGACAATCTTACATTGATGGCCTCTACTTTTGCTCTCTTTGAAACTCTCTTCCGCAAACGGCAATTGATGCTTGATCAATTGTTGAATTTAAATTGGGGATTGCTAGCTTTCGCTAACTGAAGCTTTGAGGGATTATGGGGCAAAGGCCCGGTATATGGAGTTAGGTCGCAGATCAGCCGTGATCTCATTGAATGGTGGAATAGGCTCGAGGGGCTGAATGGCCTCCTCCTGTTCCTACCTTTGCTGAAATTGTTGATTTGATAATGAAATGTTATTATACATGAGGCTTTTATTTTTTTAACCACAACAGTAAGGAACATTTTTTTTTTGATTTATTGATTTAAAAGCCCTGCACTTCTGATCGTTTTCACCCACCCATTATTCCCTTGAGCTTGACGTCTGGCATCTTTTCAAAGCAGCAAATTAAAATGGAAAACAAACAATATTTTTCCTCTTTCCCCTTCTTGGCACTCGCACAACATCCACTTGACATTGTTGGCTCGTGCTGTCACCTCCGTGTATATTGTTAGTGCTTGGGTCTAATTTGTAATGGATTGCTCTATTTACTGCAGCGTGATTTGTCTGTGAACTGATAAAGGACTGGACTCTCTCAGTTGTCAATGGTTTAAACAACCCAGTTGGGCCATGTATTGGATTATTGAAGGCCTTGCAAGGAAACATTCCTTGGAGGGTTTCCAACAACTCGGCATGAGGAGTTGAATTTAATGTTTGCTGCTCTGTGGTCTTTATGTCGGCAATGTTCTTGCATTCCTTTTTCTAGTAATTCTCTTCATATGCGTCTTTAATATTTTAATATCCTTTTGAGACCCTTCAAACATTTCAGTGGTGCCTGCAAGCTGTGGAGAGTCTTTTAACGGCTTTGCAAAGGCACCCAGGGAAGTGTAGTGAGCACAGCAACAACTTGCATTTATATAGCCCCTTGAACCTCGGAAAACAGCACAGGAGCATTATCGGGACACCATCCATCATCATAGGCAGTCCCTCAAAATCGAGGAAGACTTGCTTCCACTCCAAAAGTGAGTTCTCAGGTGACTGAACAGTCCAATATGGGAATTACAGTCTCTGTCACAGGTGAGACAGACAGTGGTTGAAGGAAAGGGTGGGTGGGGAGTCTGGTTTGCCGCACGCTCCTTCCGCTGCCTGCGCTTGCTTTCTGCATGATCTCGGCGACGAGACTCGAGGTGCTCAGCGCCCTCTCTTCCTCCACTAAGGGCGGTCTTTGGTCAGGGATTCCCAAGTGTCGGTGGGGATGTTGCATTTTATCAAGGAGGCTTTGAGGGTTCCCTTGTAACGTTCCTCTGCCCATCTGGGGCTCGCTCGCCGTGTCGGAGTTCCGAGTAGAGCGCTTGCTTTGGGAGCCTTGTGTCGGGCATGTGGACAATGTGGCCTGCCCAGCGGAGCTGGTCGACTGTGGTCAGTGCTTCGATGCTGGCCTGGGTCAAGGACACTGATGTGACACCGAGGCATATGAAATATTAGGACAGGCGACCAAAAGCTTGGTCAGAGAGGTAGGGTTTAAGGAGCATCTGAAAGGAGGAGAGGTTCAGGGGGGAGAGGGGGAAACCGAGAGCAGGGGGAGAGGGGGAGATCGGGGGCAGGGGAACGATTCAGAGGGGAAATCAGAGGTGTGAGGAACTTTGATTCCACCAGTAACTAATAGCATATACTGGAAATCTCAGCAGGTCAGGCAGCATCTGTGGCGAGGAAGCAGAGTTAACGTTTGACCAAGGGTCATCGACTCGAAACGTTAACTCTGCTTCCTCTCCACAGATGCTGCCTGACCCGCTGAGATTTCCAGCATTTTCTGTTTTTATTCCAGATTCCAGCATCCGCAGTATTTGGCTTTTGTATTGTTGTTGTGGTAACTAATAGCAACTCACCGAGATCACACTGGTAACTAATGGTAACGCTGAGATTCCCCTCTTAACCAACAGTAACACAATAACTCACTGACGGTCTACATATGACTGTCAGCAACGCCCCGATATCCTACCTCTAACTCGCAGTAATCCTATCATAACCTGCTTATATTTACCCTGGAACCATTGGCAGAAATCACCCTGGGAGGTCGGGTGACAAAACCTCCAGGAATACATTCAACGTGAGCTAGCAACTGGTGCGTATTTGCCAGTGAGTGTTTTCCGAGAGCTTCTAATCACTTCAAATGTATTTTTATCTCTGCTTAATTAGCTGATTAATTGTGTTTTTGTTGGTTGCGGTGTTTAATATTTGCCGCACAACTGCATTAACACTGTTTGACTAAGTGAAAGCGTATCTGCATAAACCCTGACAACTGTGAATGACAGTGTTGGCCCATATAATTATACAAGCAGAATTGTTTCAATGAGTGCTTGCTCTGGCTGACAATGTTGACATTTCATTGTGAAAATTCATAATACAGTATGGAACACCATTTGAACAGCGTGATATATTCTTGTTTAGAACCCCATGCAATTATTGTAAGAGTTGAAATTGGGCTGCTAAAACATTTCTCGTCTAATGCGAGACGGTGTAATTTATTCTGTCATCATGCCTGCTATTTTCACAGGCTCAGAAGTGGGGAATGTTCCATTTTGTTTTTAAAACGACTGTTTCCCATGTGCTTTGGTACCAGCTCTCGCTATCAAAGCCGTGACTTCAACTGCCTGGGCCCCAAGCTCAAGAATTCCCTCTCCCAAATCTCTCCGTCTTTGTCTCCTCCTTTAAGACGCTCCTTAAAACCCACCTCTTTGCCCAAGCATTTGGTCACCTGTCCAAATGTGGCTTGATGTCAAAATTCTTTTGTCTGATTACGCTTCTGTGAATCGTCGTGGGATGTTTTACTGTGTTGAAGGTATTGTGTATGTAAGCACTCTCAATGACTCCACGCGGCAGGGGTATGCCACTTGAACTGTACAGACTGTAGTCCTTTATTGCAGCTCCCATAGTGAGGATACCAAGAAGTGGGCTCCCTTTTATACTGGGTTACCTGCATTGTACAGGTGACCCTTAGGGCTCCAGCAGCAGCACCCTCTGGTGTACAGGTATGGTATATACAGGGTGAAGGTACATTCAGGTCAAGTGTTACAGTACAACATTAACATGCATACATAACAAAAGTTGCTGAGAATGAGTGTGAGCCTTTGCTCAGTGGGTAGCACCCTCACCCGCCTCTGAGTCAGAAGGTTGTGAGTTCAAGTCCCACTCCAGGGACTTGAGCATAAAAATCTAGGCTGACACTCCCAGTGCTGCACTGTCGGAGCTGCCGTCTTTCGGATGAGATGTTCAACCCTGTCTGCCCTCTTCGGAGGATGTAAAAGATCCCATGGCACTATTGTGAACAAGAGCA
Organism: Pristiophorus japonicus; assembly: GCF_044704955.1. NCBI lineage: Eukaryota > Metazoa > Chordata > Chondrichthyes > Pristiophoridae > Pristiophorus > Pristiophorus japonicus. The sequence goes on along the minus strand of NC_091993.1, from coordinate 30,401,134 downwards.
GGGGAGTTGTCCCCGGTGACCTGCCCAATATTTATCCCTCAATCAACATCACTTAATGACCAGATAATCTGATTTTTTTCCCACATTGCTGTTTGTGGGAGCTTGCTGTGTGCAAATTGGCTGCCGTGTTTCCTACATTACAATAGTGACTACACTTCAAAAAGTACTTCATTGGCTATAAAGCACTTTGGGATGTCCGGTGGTCATGAAAGACGCCATATAAATGCAAGTCTTTCTTCTTTCTATATAAATACAAGTTGTTGTTGTTGAGTGGTCCTGGCCAACATTCTTCTTTCTAACAACAACAACAACTTGTATTTATATAGCACCTTTAACATCGTAAAACGTCCCAAGACGCTTCGCAGAAGTATTATGAGATAAAAAATTAGACACCGAGCCGCATAAGGAGAAATTAGTGCAGGTGACCAAAAGCTTGGTAAAAGAGGTAGGTTTTAAGGAGCGTCTTGAAGGAGGAAATAGAGGCGGAGAGGTTTAGGGAGGGAGTTCCAGAGCTCAGGGCCCAGGCAACAGAAGGCAGGGCCACCGATAGTTGAATGATTATAATCAGGGATGCTCAGGAGAGCAGAATTAGAGAAGCGCAGACATCTTGGGGGGTTGTGGGGCTGGAGGAGATTACAGAAATAGGAAGGGGCGAGGCCAGGGAGGGATTTGAAAACAAGGATGAGAATTTTAAAATCGAGGCGTTTCTTAACCGGAAGCTAATGTAGGTCAGTGAGCACAGGGGGTGATGGATGAGCGGGACTCGGTGCGAGTTAGGACACGGGGCAGCGAGCACAGGGGTGATGAGTGAGCGGGACTCGGTGCGAGTTAGGACACGGGGCAGCGAGCACAGGGGGTGATGGGTGAGCGAGACTTGATGTGAGTTAGGACACGGGGCAGCGAGCACAGGGGTGATGAGTGAGCGGGACTACGGTGCGAGTTAGGACACAAGGGCTGCCGAGTTTTGGATGACCTCTAGTTTACATAGGGTAGAATGTGGATGGCCGGCCAGGAGTGCGTTGGAATAGTCAAGTCTGGAGCTAAGATGCGATCACGCTTCGTGTTAAAGGCAGGTTAATAACGAGAGCCTTTATTGTGTACTGAAACATTAGAAAAAAATATAGAAATACAGACATAACAGGCAGCCACTTCTTTAAGGATGACCTTGCTGTTTTTGCTGCTATCACATTTGTGTTTTGTTCAAAAGCAACACCAAGCTGTCCGCAGATCAGTCACAAAATGCAAAGCTATTCAGGAATCCCTCGCTGGAGGGGGGAGATCGGGTTGTAACGCTATTTAATTTGATACAGTCTGCAAAGGCCTTTGCCTGCCGAGGCTGTACTGTCTAATCTTTTTACAAAAGAGGTACAAGACTAGCGACGTCAAAGCTGCTTTCTTTCTCCCTCCCTCCTCTCTGCTGTTCCCTTGGCGACGGCTCCTGCTTTTTTTTCTGTATTTGATCTTCTTAGGCTAATGTCTTTAATCCACTTGGGGGAATCTCTGTAAGCATTGCCCCACAGTGATTCTTTTTTTTTTGGCAAATTGAGCAGGAACGCCGTCGCTTGTATTCCCAGTGGGAGGTGTGTGCTGTGTTGTGATAATGGAATTGGATTCACAGACTGCTGGCTTCAAAGAACAATGGGTGGGAGGGTTGGCTGAGAGGGGAGGGGAGAGAGGGGGGTGCTGAATGACTTAGAAATGTTTACACCGCCATAATCTCCTTCCCTCAAATGTCACCCTGCCCCTCCTGGAACACTGATTCTGCTGCTCGCTCAGTGCACTCATGGCTGGCCACACTGATTAATATTTCAGTGCGAGGCGCTGTTTGCTCATAGAGGTTTGATGGAGAGACATGCAATATTTCACCGCTGCGCCGTGGTCTGGCCGCTCCAGTAAGCGCCGGGCTCAACCACTTGCGGGATGTTTTATGAATTAATAAAAACATGATCGCGGACCTTTTCAGGGAGGGAGGGGAGGAGAGAGGGGTGCGGCCATGTGCATTGCTGCACAATTTTAATGAGCACCGCAGGGAATGTGTGTGTGTGCGTTTTTATCGTTCTCTCTCCTGGTTCCGAAAGTCTGAATCGCTGTCAGGACCCAAGTGAGATATTTCCCCCACCACCCCGTCACCCCGTTGTTTGTCCCCAGTTCAGTGTCGGCGCACCAAGCCGGCGAGAGCGCACCACACCTAATGGACCAGATTATCTGGCCAATTTGTCATGTTTATTCCTCGGCCTGCCTTCTCACGCTTCATGTGTGATGCACAGAACGGCGACTTTGTGCAGATGTAAGCAGCGGCTCCCGTATGATAGATACAGCGTTCATTACTGAATAATTCATCATCATATTAATGGCTTCAGATAAAGTCTCCCTCGCTCTCTCTCTCTGCCACTTGGGAAAAGCTTTATTATTCTTTGCAATGAAAGGATAGTGTACAGATAAAAGATAATTGCCTGGCTTGACTCCTCCATTGATATGAAAATAGGATTTAAATTATTCACTTTGGTTTAAAGGTTAGTTGAAGGTTATTACACGAAGAAAATCATTCTTCATAACATCGCTGGTTGAGATGAGAGCGTGTGAGCGGCCTAATTTACACTGCATTGCAGAAGCTGGTTGTTGTGAATAAACTGAGAGCCCTCGAGAGTATAAACTGGAAGAAGTCAATTATTTATAAGCAAATTATAGCCTGGCTTCTCGCATAAAAAAACAGTTAGGCATAAATAAGGTTGCCTGGTGCCGAACGGTAGATATTTGCCTTTGTTATTCAGTTATTGCATGTAAGACCCTTTCCCTGCGAGTCTCAAGGGCCATAATAGTGGGAATTAAAAGGGTCAACCTTTATCGGAAGGGTGGTTCAAGGGGCCGTGTCTTCTCTCTTTTCTGCACAGATCCGCGTCCTTTGATAATTCCCCCCCCCCCCCCCCCCCCAACAGTTTGTCTTCCCTCCCTTCCCCTGTGGAACGTGCTGGGCTGCCTGGCATCTGACAGCCCCCTCCCACAACGCAAACGGGAGGCCATTCTTCAAATGTGGACAGCGAGGCGTGGCCGGCTATTTGACTGTGGGGTGCAGCACACTCCAACCCAATTCTCCTCTCGCACGCATCGTTCCAGCAGGCGTCACTAGATAGTGATTAGCAGTGGCAACTGTGGCTGATTTCACCCCTCCTTCCACCAGAGGCACTGAGGCAAACTGTATAATTCCTGACTGCTGCCCCAGCTGAAGCCAGCTACGGTCAGAGAGAACAGGGGGCGATGGGTGAACAGGACTTGGTGTGCATTAGGACACGGGCAGCCGAGTTTTGGATGAGTCTGATTTGAGGTCTGATGATATGTGTGCGCACTGGGTCCGTGCAGCAGAGCTGGTCTCCAGTCGTCTTGGGTAATCCTTGCCACTGGACCAAGACCTAGCTCTGTCAAGCCCGTGTGGTGGTTGGTGTGCAATGGTCACCACACGTTAAAAAAATCCGCGCACAGGCATCTTCCATCCTTCACGATGTAGCTCGGGTTCTTCATTCGAAACACCTGTGAACTCATCCTTTTTTTTGGCGTGGAAGCAAGTCATCCTCGTTTCGAGGGACCGTCTATGATGATGGATGATATGCCTCTCTATCTCTCCTTTAAAACCTACCTCTTTGACCAAGCATTTGGTCACCTGTCTTAATATCTCCTTATATGGCTCAGTCTCTCATTTTGTTTGATAATCGCTCCTGTGAAGCACCTTGGGACGTTTCACAATGTTAAAGGCGCTATATAAATACACATTATTGTTACTGTTGACTTACCTGCTCTTTTCTGAAGCTGCTAACTCCTTGCGGGGATAATGTTCTGTGGACATCCACTTACACTTCCAACAGGATCCCGTCCAATTGTCCCCTCCCAAACCCGACAGTGCACGGCAACCAACTCCCAAAGTGTCACCAGTTAATTCCGCACAGGGCAGGGTTTGAACCTGGACCTCCTGGTCTCTATGGCTCAGCTGCTTTAAAAAAAATTTGTTCACGGAATGTGGGCTTCGCTGGCAAGGCCAGCATTTATTGCCCGTCCTTAATTGCCCTTGAGATGGTGGTGGTGAGCCGCCTTCTTGAACCGCTGCAGTCCGTGTGGTGAAAGTGCTCCCACAGTGCTGTTAGGGAGGGACCTTGTAGAATAACGTTTACTCTATCTAACCCGTGCTGCACCTCCCATTTCTCACACCTCCGCCATGATCTCGCACCGCATCTCCGCCATGATCTCTCGCCGCATCTCTGCCACGATCTCTCGCCGCATCTTCGCCATGATCTCCCACCGCACCTTATGTTTCTGCAATGGTCAGCAGTTCTGTATTAGTGACAAGCCATTGTAAACAACTAGACGCATCTATCCACGGCAAATGAGGGCACGGGGCCCACAAGAGCCGAGGGCCCAAGGGCAACACGGGCCAGCCCTTGTTGCGATATGTGTGTGCACTAGGTCCGTGCAACAGAGCTTGGTTTCCAGTTGTCCTGGTTAACCCTTGCCACTGGATAAAGGCTGAGCTCTGTCAAGTCCGTGTGACGGCTGATGCACAACGGTCACCCCACATTAAAAAAATCCATGCACAGGCATCTTCCATCCTTCAATTGGCATCGGGTCCTTCATTGAAACATTTGTGAACTCGTGGAAGCAAGTCATCCTCGTTCGAGGGACCGCCGATGACGATGATGAGGGAGGGAGTTCCAGGATTTTGATCCAGCAACGATGAAGGAACAGCGATATATTTCCAAGTCAGGATGGTGTGTGACTTGGAGGGGAACTTGGAGGTGATGGTGCTCCCATGCACCTGCTGCCCTTGTCCTTCTAGGTGGTAGAGGTCGCGGGTTTGGGAGGTGCTGCCGAAGAAGCCTTGGCGAGTTGCTGCCGTGCATCTTGTAGATGGTACACACTGCAGCCACAGTGCATGGTTACTGCCTTAACCAGGGGCAATCGAGCATGAATGTGGTCATGATTGTTGAAAAACACTCCTTGTTTTGAAGAAGAAAAAAAAAGTGACATTCATAAACATTTTTACCTTTTTTTTTCTGTCATATCCCATTAGCGCACACCACAATTCGACAGAAATATCCGCTTGGAGCATAATATATCTGAGAAGTATATTTTAGATGCACTGCGGGTTAAATTTATGGCTTCCTGTTGTGTATGGCTATTTTATTTCATTGAGCTCTCCCTAGAAGGCTCGCCAATTGAACATTCCTAGAATGAACCACAGTGAGAGCACGAATGACTTGAGGTTCCAGCTGTATTTATTTATTGCCTTTGCTTATTGCCTGTAATTTATACTGTGTACGGACCTCTCAGCCCATCGAGCTTTCACTTGACTTGTCCCTGTTTTATCTGCGTCCTCGCTGTGTTTAGATTGATTTGTGCTGTGCATGTTTGAATTGACTCAAGGGATAATGGAAATATAGAATAGTTTGCCTGATTCACGGAGAAAAGCAAAGCTGTCATCTCGGTTCCCCAGGATGAATTGGAATTGCAAATGCACTCCTGCCAGGCCAGCGCGTCTGTGCCACTATGGAGTGCCAACGTGGGGGGGGGGCGGGTCTTGCTTACAATTACTCAGGCGGCTAGGGCCAGGAGGGAAGGGCAGAATGACACTCGCTCTGGGGGGAGGGGCGGGGGGGGGAAATTGAGGGGGCATATAGTCAATCCATCCCGCGCCCCTCCCACCGCTTGAACTGATGGCAAGAGGCCTGTGCAGAGATTGAAAGACTATGATTTATATAGCGCCTTACACAACCACCGGACATAGAAACATAGAAAATAGGTGCAGGAGTAGGCTATTCGGCCCTTCGAGCTTGCACTACTATTCAATAAGATCATGGCTGATCATTCACCTCAGTACCCCTTTCCTGCTTTCTCTCCATACCCCTTGATCCCTTTAGCCATAAGGGCCATATTTAACTCAACACACTTTACAGCCAATGAAGTACAGAGGCCCCTGTCTGGCCTGGGTGTGGGTGTGGGATTTGGGTCTAGGGGTGGGTGTGGGAGTTGGGTCTGGGGTGGGGGGTTTGAGGGGTGGGGGGTGGAGAGAGGGCTGGTATATGGATTCCTAAGAGATAAATCGAGATCTTGGATCACAAATCTCTCAATTGGAGCCAAGGAGAAGGGATTACAGTTCATTCCTGGTTAGAAGGTATAACTATCCTCCCGAGAGGGTTTTACGCTTGAATTCTGATCTTGTATGAATTACGGATTAAAACCCGGACAACTTCCAAATGCAGACCCTCAGTTCTGCCAGTAGCTCCGTCAAAGCTATTGCATAAATATGGGGATGTAGAGCTCGAAATCTCAGCCGGGAATCGTGAGAAGGCAAATTCTGATGCTCCGTCTGTCGTTTACTGGCAGTCTCAGGCCACTTGTTTCAAATGGTTTAATACCTCAGTTACAGTAGTGTTAATATGAATGTGGTTAGCATTTGCCCGTTAAGACGGCAACATCTAGGCTAAAGTGTTCAAAGCTTATTACAGGGTACCTGTGTTATCCAGCTCGGTGTGACTGTGTTTACCTGGTCCTTCTCTCTATCCCATTGTAACCAACAGATCTCTGGCAATGGCTTCCCTCCCACCCCTGCACTCCAAGGATCTACTCGTGGCTCCATTGTGTTCTTCACCTACATGTTGCCCCTCCACATCGTAGGCTCGAGGTCAGCTTCTAAATCTATGCTGACCACATACAGCTCGACCTCTCTACCACGTCCTCCAAACCCACTGAGCACCTGCACCCTGCCAGGAGGAAATAAATCTGGAAAAACCCTCTGCGATCCCTCTGGGCAATGAAAACTAGTCCAGGAGACCACTCTGGCCCTGATTACACATCGGATTGCACGGGATCTACAGCACAGAAACAGGCCATTCGACCCAACCAGTCCATGCCAGCGTTTCTGCTCCACTCGAGCCTCCTCCCGTCTTTCCTCATCTAAATCTATCAGCATAACCCTCTATTCCCTTCTCCCCCATATGCTTGTCTAGCCTCCCCTTAAATGCATCGATACTATTCGCCTCAACCACTCCCTGTGGCAGCGAGTTCTCACCACTCTCTGGGTAAAGAAGTTTCTTCTGAATTCCCTATTGGATTTTTTGGTGACGATCTTATATTGATGGCCTCTAGTTATGCTCTTCCCCACAAGTGGAAACACTCTCTCTGTATCCACTCGATCAAAACCTCAGCGTTATATTTTCAGGAGAAAAGAGACCCAGCCTGTTTATCCTTTCCTGATATGTATACTCTCGCATTTCTGGTATCATCCTTGTAAATCTCCAGTGCCTCTATATCCTGTTTACAATATGGCGACCAGAACTTTACGCATGCACTCTAAGTGTGGTCTAACCGAGGTTCGATACAGGTTTAGCATAACTTCCCTACTTATCAATTCTATCCCTCTAGAAATAAACCCTAGTGCTTGGTTTGCTTTCTTTATGGCCTTGCTAACCTGCAATTTTTAGTGATTAAAAAAAATGCAAGCTTGAACACAAGAGTGCAATGGCTGTGTTGATAGGTAGCTGTCAATATCTTGAAGTCGAGACTTCCTTTGCATGGACCTTGGTGGGACTCGGATGTTACAAGGATTTACATTATTTTGCCTCGGCTAATGTTGTAAGCCCACGGGCTCTAATTTATGAAAATCCTTTGCAATTTTTTTCTCTTGCAGACCAGCGCTGTTTTGATTTTCTAACATCTTACAAAGTGGGCTGGGGTTTTGCAAACGCACTCTCCAGAATATTAATCCCTTTGCCACGGGGAGGTCACGTGAGGTCAAACACTGCCATGCTCCTCTTGAGGCAGTTCAGAGAAGGTTCACGAGGTTGATTCCTGAGATGAAGGGGTTGCCTTATGAGGTAAGGTTGGGCCTGTACTCATTGGAGTTTAGAAGAATGAGAGGTGATCTTGTTGAAACGTTTAAGATTCTGAGGGGGCTCGACAGGATAGATGCAGAGAGGATGTCTCCCCTCGTGGGGGGAATCTAGAACTAGGGGGCATAGTTTCAGAATAAGGGGCCGCCCATTTAAAACGGAGATGAGGAGGAATTTCTTCTGAGGGTCGTGAATCTTTGGCATCCTCTACCCCAGAGAGCTGTGGAGGCTGGGCCATTGAATATATTCAAGGTGGAGATAGACAGATTTTTGAATGATAAGGGAGTCAAGGATTATGGGGAGCGGGCAGGGAAGTGGAGCTGAGGCCAAGATCAGATCAGCCATGATCTTACTGAATGGCGGTGCAGGCTCGAGGGGCCGAATGGCCGACTCCTGCTCCTATTTCTTATGTTCCCCAGCGCGGCACGGCATTATGAATCAGTTTTTCAACATCTGAATGCACGAATGGCCAACCTGTCATTGAATCTCTCAGATCCCGACTGCTGCCTCGCCCCAGTGCCCTCCGATAAGAAAGGATCATAGAAAAATTACGGACACAGAATGAGGCCATTTCGGCCCATCGTGTCCGCGCCAGCCGACAAAGCGCTATCTAGCCTAATCCCACCTTCCAGCACTAGGTCCGGAGCCCTGTAGGTTATAGCACTTCAGGTGCACATCCAAGTACTTTTTAAATGTGGTGAGGGTTTCTGCCTCTACCACCCTTTCAGGCAGTGCGTTCCAAACCCCCACCACCCTCTGGGCGAAGAAATGTTTCCTCATCTCCCCTCTAATCCTCTACCAATTACTTTAAATCTATGCCCCCTGGTTATTGACCCCTCTGCTAAGGGAAATAGGTCCTTCCTATCCACTCTATCCAGGCCCCTCATTATTTTATACACCTCAATTAAATCTCCCGGCAGCCTCCTCTGTTCCAAGGAAAACAACCCCAGCCTATCCAATCTTTCCTCATAACTAAGGTTTACCAGTCCTGGCAACATCCTCATAAATGTCCTCTGTACCCTCTCCAGTGCAATCACATCCTTCCTGTAATGTGGTGACCAGACCTGCACGCAGTACTCCAGCTGTGGCCTGGTGCAACAAGTTCCTCGGATTCTTCATTTGCTGCCAATGTCCAGCAGAATTACAACTTTCTATATTTAATTTTTAAATACACACACACACACACACATACAGACACACACATACAGACATTCTCTCACTCACTCTCTCACTCTCTCGCACTCACTCGCACACACTCACACACTCACACACTCACACACTCTCTCAATCTCACACACTCTCAATCTCACACTCTCACACTCACTCGTACTCACTCGCTCGCACACACTCTCACACTCACTCTCACGCGCACACGCGCGCACAGACTCACTCACTTCGCGCACACGCACACACGGACAGACACTTATTGAGGGACATTATAAAATAGCGACACTCTAAAACCACAGACACTCGCAAGTGTTAGCCAGTGGCTCAGTGGGCAGCACTCTCACCTCTGAGTCAGAAGGTTGTGGGTTCAAGTTTCACTCTAGGAACTTGGGCGCAAAAAATCTAGGCTGACACCCCCAGTGCAGTGCTGAGGGAGTGCTGCACTGTCGGAGGTGCCGCCTTTCGAATGAGACGTTAAACCGAGGCCCCGTCTGGCCTCTTGGGTGGATGTAAAAGATCCCATGGCACTATTTAGAAGAGCAGGGGAGTTATCCCTGGTGTCCTGGCCAATACTTAGCCCTCTATCAACATAACAAAAAATAAAAGATTTTCTGCTCACTATCACATTGCTGTTTGTGGGAACTTGCTGTGCGCAAATTGGCTGTTGCGTTTCCCACATTACAATAGTGACTACACTCCAAAAGTACTTCATTGGCTGTAAAGCGCTTGGGGACGTCTGGTGGTCATGAAAGGCGCTATGTAAATGCAAGTTTTTTTCCGAGCTATGGACAGCCTGCAATGCACCGAGTGCTTTGTACAACTTTATGTGCGGGACGCACGGCCTGACATCACGCCGCGGCCTCACTGGCAATGCATGCCACAAGATGCTCGCACCTCCGACCCCAGGCGCACCCTACCCCGACCCCAGGCGCACCCTATCTTGACTCCACCCCGACCCCACGCGACCCCATCCCGACTCTACCCCAACCTCAGGCGCACCTACACGGTACAGTCGTCCGTCTTTGGAGACTGTCATTAGCGACAGGTCGCACTGCATAGCTACTGTACTTATATCAGTTTTGTTGTTATCTCTGTTTCCAAACATAAGTTTGCAGCTGATTACAATGGTGGCTACACTTCAACAACAACAACAACAACAACAACAACGTGTATTTATATAGCACCTTTAATGTAGTGAAATGTCCCAAGGCGCTTCACAGGTCTATTATATGATTAAAATTTGACATCGAGCCACATAAGGAGAAATTAGCGCAGGTGACCAAAAGCTTGGTCACAGAGAGTGGTTTTAAGGAGCGTTTCTTGAAGGAGGAAAGGGAGGTGGCGAGGTTCAAAAAGTACTTCATTGGCTGTACAGCACTTTGGTACGTCCTGAGGTCATGAAAGGTGCTGTGGAAATACTGCACTACCTCTGACAACAAGAATAATGTGAGATCATCCAGCAAAACTGTGGGTTGACTCTTAATAGTCTCAGGTGTGCAAATAATTAGCATTGGTCCATCACCACCCCAAGTGCATCTAGAGTTGGGATGGGCGGTAAGTACGGCTTTACCAGCATCACAAGAACAACTTTGACACTGAGCCACATAAGGAGATATTAGGACAGGCTTGGTCAAAGAGGTAGGTTTTAAGGAGCGTTGTAAAGGAGGAAAGAGAGGTAGAGAGGCGGAGAGGTTTAGGGAGGGAGTTCCAGAGCTTGGGGCCCAGGCAACAGAAGGCACTGCTACCAATGGTTGAGCGATTATAATCAGGGATTCTCAAAAGGCCTGAATTGGAGAAGCGCACAGATCTTGCGGGGGGTGGAGGGGGGGCGGTTGTGAGGCTGGAGGTGATTACAGAGATAGGGAGGGGCGAGGGCCATGGAAGGATTTGAAAACAAGGATGAGAATTTTTGAATCGAGGCCTTCCCAGACCAGGAGCCAATGTAGGTCAGTGAGCACAGGGGGGAGCAATGGGTAAGCGGGACGGTGCGAGTTAGGACACGGAACAACAGGAGCTTTGGAGGACCTCAAGTTTGTGGAGGGCAGAAAATGGGAGGCCGGCCAGGAGCCAGAATAAATGGAGAAAATAAAAAACCTTTACTGGATGTCTTGCTGGATATTCTGGCGGAGAATTGTTTTGGGTGGGAATTAAAATGGGAGGGTGACGACTGTTTCAGAATCAATCTCACCGGAAACTAATCCCGAGGCGAGTCTGCCATTTATTCGGTCATCTGTGGTTGGCGATGGAACAACGCACATTGATTGCTCTGCAATTTGACAACTGCTACTTAACTCATTGTATTATTAATTGAAAATATATTATTACAATCAACTCTTTGCTGACATCTCAGAATAATAGAAGGCACACAAATAATACAATTAAATATACATGACTGGGCAAAAGCCATGATTACAATAACATGGGAAAAAAATTGGTACAAAAAATGTCATAAACATTCAGATAAAACTGCTCTGTTACAAAACAGCTGAGTATAAAACTAATAGTCCTCTTGCTATTTAATTTAATTTCCTGATACAATAAAGTTTATATTTTTGTTGCTCTGGTTTTCAACTTTTCTCCCTTGCTCTCCTGACTCTTGCCAAATGCTGATCCCCAGTCCCTGGAACCTTGTCCAATGACCGATCTTCACTTGTGAATCTGGACACTGAGCCTCAGCAGGCAATTCCACCTTGGGAGGCATCTCTGAAAAGCCTGATCCTGTCTCCAACTGATATCCACACACACTCTCACACGCACACACTCACACATACACTCTCACACATACACTCTCACACATACACTCTCACACATACACTCTCACACATACACTCTCACACATACACTCTCACACACTCTCCCACTCCCACACTCTCACACTGTCACACGTACACTCACTCACACTCACATACACACTTAAGCATGAACGCGCATGCGCACACGTGCAAATGTGCGCACACATGAACACTCACATGTGCACGCACATGCCTATGCCAACACGCACAAACGGCCGCACACATGCTTATGCAGAGGCGTGCAAACACGCACACATTCCGCGCAAACGCACACGTGTGCACAAACACATTCTCCTGCAGGGGTCCCTGGATAGCAATCAGGATTGGGAGCCCCGATTGTGCTTTTGTAAATTCATTTGGCTCCTGCTGCCCACGATGGCGAGGGCAGTGCTAACCCCCATCCCCTTCCTCTGCCCTGCCTATGATCCAGTAATTCCCAGGATCAAATCTAGATCCTAACTGGCCTGCGTGGCTCAGCCACACAGATCCCACGTGTCGGGAGTCCGATTATAAAAGCCAAAGGTTTTTGGTTGTCCAGTACTCGGCTGTGCAGGGCAGAGGCCCTCGGGCTGTGCCCTCAGCCACAATGGCAACGTGACACCTCCACTTGCCTCAGTGCCCCTGGATTGGCGAGGGAGAAACGCTGGGCCATAGCTGCCCTTCCCGATCACCATGCAATGGCAGCTGCCGGAGAAGGTGTGTGTGTGGGTGTGTGGATGCCCTGGCTGGACACGAGGCTCCCAAAGCAAGTGCTCTACTCGGAACTCCTTCACGGAAAACGAGCCAAAAGTGGGCAGAGGAACTGTTACAAGGACACCCTCAAAGCCTCCCTGATAAAGTGCAACATCCCTACCGACACTGGGAGTCCCTGGCCAAAGGCTGCTCTAAGTGGTGGAAGAGCATCCGAGAGGGAGCTGAGCACCTCGAGTCTCGGCGCCGAGAGCATGCAGAAAACAAACGCAGGCAGCGGAAGGAGCATGAGGCAAACCTGTCCCACCCACCCTTTCCCTCAACGACTATCTGTCCCGCCTGTGACAGAGACTGTGGTTCTCTGTAATGGACTGTTCAGCCACCTAAGGACTCATTTTAAGAGTGGAAGCAAGTCTTCCTCGATTCTGAGGGGCTGCCTATGATGATGATGTGGATGACGGGCGAGAGCGGCATCGAGCTGTGGGCTGTGACGGCTCATGCAGTCGCATAGCCCGGCCGGACCGCATCGTCTTGGACCACGCACGAGTTTAGCTGCTCGGGCAAACTAATGGAGGGGAGCTAACGCTGAGACAACTGTACCCCAGGAGAGGAGAGAGATAAATTAATGAGAAAAAAACCTAGTATCGATTCTGGGTGTCAACACAGTTTATCCGAAGGAGATTTTGTTTTTTCTATTATCCCATATTGTTCACCTTCAGAGTTTTTAAGTGTTTAAAAAAAAAATCAAAAAAATCTCTTCTCTATCTGTTCATCTTTATCGAATTCTATTTTGGAAAAAAACCGAATAGATTGCACATCAGCTGTGGGCCCATGTATCCTCTCCCTCACCATTTAGCATAAAGTGAGAGTTCCTTAGTGAGTGTGAAATGAATTTGCTCTGAAAATGTCTTTGACAGGATGTGATTCACTTACTGACACCAGCAACAGCTCTGGTCCTGATAATAATCACCACCTACAGCACATGAGGTAACTGAAAGCGAATGAATCCCTGTTAATTGAACAGAGAGCTTGAGAACAGCACCGGAATACTTAAACTGAAACCTCTGGGGTTTCGATCGCAAGGTTGATACGGCAAGTTAAAGGCACATTGCTCTGTGGCTGTGGGAAGGTTGCAAGGGGCACAGTCAGTTCACAGAACAAGCTTCACCCCAACACCATCATCAGTATTGCCGCCTGAAGTTCTTATTGTTACTGACTGCCTCTCCAATTCTGGCCTCTCGCGCACCCCAGATTTCCATCGCTCCACCATTGGTGGCCGAGCCTTCAGCTGCCTGCGTCCCAAGCTCTCCCTAAACCTCTCCGCCTCTCTCTCCTCCTTTAAGACACTCCTTAAAAACCTATCTCTTTGTCCAATCTTTTGATCACCTGTCCCTAATATCTCCTGATGTGGCTCGGTGTCACATTTTGTTTGATAACGCTCCTGTGAAGCGCCTTGGGACGTTTGACTACGTTAAAGAAAGAAAGACTTGCAGAGTCTTAAAGAAAGAAAGACAGTGATCCAGAAAGCATGGTCTAAAAAGCTCGCAAATGTGAATTCAGATCCTGCCAGTTTGAATTTATATCGCGCCTTTCCCGACCACCGGACGTCTCAAAGCGCTTCACAGCCAATGAAGAACTTTTGGAGTGCAGTCACTGTTGTAATGTGGGAAATGCGGCAGCCAATTTGCACACAGCAAGCGCTCACACACAGCAATGTGATAATGACCAGATAATCTGTATTTTTTGTTACGTTGATTGAGGGATAAATATTGGCCGGGACACCGGGATAACTCCCCCGCTCTTCTTCGAAATAGTGCCGTGGGATCTTTTACGCCCACCTGAGAGGGCAGACAGGGCCTCGGTTTAACATCTCATCCAAAAGACAGCACCTCCGACAGTGCAGCACTCCCTCAGCACTGCACTGGGAGTGTCAGCCTGGATTTTTGTGCTCAAGTCCCTGGAGTGGGCGTTGAACCCACAACCTTCTGACGCAGAGGCGAGAGAGTGCTGCCCACTGAGCCACAGCTGACACCATCATATAAGTGCAAATTGTTGTTGGGGAAGGGCAGGCTGATATTACAGGTGCAGGGACTGTGTCAGAGTTGCTATGAGTTCCCTCTCTAGTCGACAGCCACTGCATTAAATTGCCTTTTCATATTCACATGCTGCCAGACTTGCTGTGCACTTCCATTAATTATTGTTCTTAATCTCAAATTTCCATTAAAAAAATTTTATTTTGTTTACAGTTTTACCGTCTAACATTCAACAGAGGGAGCTGTTACATTACAGAATGCTCACAGTGAATGTCCATGGATGACACCACTCTCAGGCCCAGATTCAATATAGACCCTGTGCTGGTGATAGAGAAACCCAGGGTAAGGGCCAAAGCAAAGAGTGACCATCCCTCCAGGATTGGCCGGGTGTCTCCCGGAATGAAAGATGAATCTCCCGGACACGCAGAGAGCAACACCCCGGGAGGGCAATCAAAGGGGGCCTTAAAAAACATTGTATATTTTGATTTTTGTTGAACATTTGTTTATTAGTTGAAACAATATTGTAGATGAGAAAAAAGGCTGTTTGAGAGTCAAGAATGACCCAGTCGAGTAATGAAGAAATTCACTGTCGCTCCGCATGGGGCGTGAACTTTTAAAAGTTTGAAAAGTTAGCCCCAGGCGCTAACAATTTCAAACTTTAAAAATATTCGCCGCTTGTGCTCCAGGAAGGCAGTGAAAGGTTAAATCAGGCACCCCACTTCCTTCCTGGAGCGCATAGGCAGCAGGCTGGGCGGGGAGTGTGTCTGTCCCCTGGGAGGACAGACACACCAGCGTTGGCGTCCTTCACCAGGCCTACTGACCACACTCGATCAGCTCCACTGGGCGGGCCACATAGTTCACATGCCAGACACGTGACTCCCAAAGCAAGCGCTCTACTCGGAACTCCTTCATGGCAAACGAGCCAAAGGTGGGCAGAGGAAACGATTCAAGGACACCCTCAAAGCCTCCCTGTTAAAGTGCAACATCCCCACTGACACCTGGAGGTCCCTGGCCAAAGTCCGCCCTAAGTGGAGAAAGTGCATCCGGGAGGGCACTGAGCACCTCGAGTCTCATCGCCTAGAGCATGCAGAAATCAAGCGCAGGCAGCGGAAAGAGCGTGTGGCAAACCAGACTCCCCACCCACCCTTTCCTTCAACGGCTGTCTGTCCCCTCTATGATAGGGACTGTGGTTCTCGTATTGGACTGTTCAGCCATCTAAGGACTTGTCTTTAGAGTGGAACCAAGTCTTCCTCGATTCCCAGGACTGCCTATGATGATGATTGGAAGGCTCATTCCCTTCCTTAAAGGGAAAGGCCATTGCTGCAGGCTCTGCGAAATAAAAGGGACCCACCTGGACCACCATGGCAGCCGCGATCCCGTGCGATCAGTCCGGTGCTCAGGTACATTGCCGGGCTGATCAATTGCAGGCAGGAACGCGGGAAAATAACTGCAAGAAAAAAGGTACTTTTTTTTTTTACTGACCCCGGCCATCTCGCCTTTAAGCCTCGCCCCCGAAGTGCCCGACCTCCTGATGTACGCCTCCTGCAGCTGCCCGTATTTTTGTCCGGCCGTGGTACAGGGGGCGGATCCCAAGTTCAAGTCCGGGGCGGTGCGCACGCCGATGACATCACGATCTACGGGCAAAGGAGACCGGCGCCAACATGGCAGGGAACCGCCTGGTCGCAAAGCCAAAGGCGCCTAGCGAGTGCTAACTGGAGGCGCAAACACACCCAATCTCGCCCCCAGATAGTTGCTTCGCTCTTTAGAAGGCGGCGAGAATAGACATGTCAGGCAACCTATGGCGGGGGGTGGGCGGGTGGGAGTGGGACCATTGGAGGCGGGAGGTCACGTGATGAAACCTCAAGGAATGCATCCAACCAGAGTGGGCGATCTCGCGCCAAAGCCCATGGTGCAGCAGACCTTCGAGATAGAAAAGATTCGGCAGAAAGACTGGACGAATTAATGGTGAGGAGAAACTTAACTTGAATTTTACAGAAAGAACTCGGGATGTTTTTAGAGCTCTCCACAGCCACTGAAGTACTGTTGAAGTCATTATTGTAATGTAGTGAAATGTGGCAGCCAATTTTCACACAGCAAGATAAATGACCAGGTGATGTGTTTAACTAAGGTTGATGGATTGAATATTGCCCAGGACACTGGGGATAACTCCCACTGCTCTTCTTCAAAATAATGCCCGTGGTATCTTTTACGTCCACCTGAGAGAGCAGACGGGGCCTCGGTTTAACGTCTCATCCGAAAGACGGCACCTCCGACAGTGCAGTGCTCCCACAGCAATGCATTGGGAGTGTCAGCCTGGATTTTTGTTCACAAGCCCCTGGAGTGGGACTTGAACCCACATCATCATCATAGGCAGTCCCTCGAAATCGAGGAAGACTTGCTTCCACTCTAAAAGTGAGTTCTTAGGTGACTGAATAGTCCAATATGGGAATTACAGTCTCTGTCACAGGTGGGACAGACAGTGGTTGGAGGAAAGGGTGTGTGGGGAATCTGATTTGCCGCACGCTCCTTCCGTTGCCTGCGCTTGATTTCTGCATGCTCTCGGCGACGAGACTCGAGGTGCTCAGCGCCAAAAACAGATTATCTGCTCATTATTGCAATAGTAAGGAAGGACATTAGCTTGGATGATGTGGAATCTGTATGGATGGAGCTGTGGAATACCAAAGGGCAGAAAACGCTAGTGGGAGTTGTGTACAGACCACCAAACAGTAGTAGTGAGGTTGGGGACAGCATCAAACAAGAAATTAGGGATGCGTGCAATAAAGGTACAGCAGTCATCATGGTCGACTTTAATCTACATATAGATTGGGCTAACCAAACTGGTAGCAATACGTGGAGGAGGATTTCCTGGAGTGTATTAGGGATGGTTTTCTAGACCAATATGTCGAGGAACCAACTAGAGAGCAGGCCATCCTAGACTGGGTGATGTGTAACGAGAAAGCACTAATTAGCAATCTTGTTGTGCGAGGCCCCTTGGGGAAGAGTGACCATAATATGGTAGAATTCTTTATTAAGGTGGAGAGTGACACAGTTAATTCAGAGACTAGGATCCTGAACTTAAGGAACGGTCATTTTGATGGTATGAGATGTGAATTGGCTAGAATAGACTGGCGAATGATACTTAAAGGGTTGATGGTGGATAGGCAATGGCAAACATTTAAAGATCACATGGATGAACTTCAACAATTGTACATCCCTGTCTGGAGTCAAAATAAAACGGGGAAGGTGGCTCAACTGTGGCTAACAAGGGAAATTAGGGATAGCATTAAATCCAAGGAAGAGGCATATAAATTGGCCAGAAAAAGCAGCAAATCTGAGGACTGGGAGAAATTTAGAATTCAGCAGAGGAGGACAAAGGGTTTAATTAAGAGGGGGAAAAGAGAGTATGAGAGGAAGCTTGCTGGGAACATAAAAACTGACTGCAAAAGCTTCTATAGGTATGTGAAGAGAAAAAGATTAGTGAAGACAAACGTAGGTCTCTTGCAGTCAGAATCAGGTGAATTTATAATGGGGAACAAAGAAATGGCAGACCAATTGAACAAATACTTTGGTTCTGTCTTCACGAAGGAAGACACAAATAACGTTCCGGAAATATTAGAGGACCGAGGGCCTAGTGAGAAGGAAGAACTGAAGGAAATCCTTATTAAGCAGGAAATTGTGTTAGGGAAGTTGATGGGATTGAAGGCCGATAAATCCCCAAGGCCTGATAGTTTGCATCTCAGAGTACTTAAGGAAGTGGCTCTAGAAATAGTGGATGCATTGGTGATCATTTTCCAACAGTCTATTGACTCTGGATCAGTTCCTATGGACTGGAGGGTAACTAATGTAACGCCATTTAAAAAAAAAAGGAGGGTGAGAGAAAACGGAGAATTATAGACCGGCTAGCCTGACATCAGTAGTGGGGAAAATGTTGGAATTAATTATTAATAGCAGCGCATTTGGAAAGCAGTGACAGGATCGGTCCAAGTCAGCATGGATTTATGAAAGGGAAATCATGCTTGACAAACGTTCTAGAATTTTTTGAGGATGTAACTAGTAGAGTGGACAAAGGAGAACCAGTGGATGTGGTGTATTTGGACTTTCAAAAGGCTTTTGACAAGGTCCAACACAAGAGATTGGTGTGCAAAATTAAAGCACATGGTATTGGGGGTAATGTATTGATGTGGATAGAGAACTGGTTGGCAGACAGGAAGCAGCGAGTTGGGATAAAAGGTTCCTTTTCAGAATGGCAGGCAGTGACCAGTGGGGTGCCGCAGGGCTCAGTGCTGGGACCCCAGCTATTTACAATATACATCAATGATTTAGATGAAGGAATTGAGTGTAATATCTCCAAGTTTGCAGATGCCACTAAGCTAGGTCGTGGTGTGAGCTGTGAGGAGGATGCTAAGAGGCTGCAGGACGACTTGGACAGGTTAGGTGAGTGGGCAAATGCATGGCAGATGCAATATAATGTGGATAAATGTGAGGTTATCCACTTTGATGGCAAAAACATGAAGGCAGATTATTATCTGAATGGTGGCAGATTAGGAAAAGGGGAGGTGCAACGAGACCTGGGTGTCATGGTACATCAGTCATTGAAGATTGTCATGCAGATGCAGCAGATGGTGAAGAAGGCAAATGGCATGTTGGCCTTCATAGCTAGGGGATTTGAATATCGGAGCAGGGAGGTTTTACTGCAGCTGTACAGGGCCTTGGTGAGGCCTCACCTGGAATATTGTGTTCAGTTTTGGTCTCCTAATCTGAGGAAGGACGTTCTTGCTATTGAGAGAGTGCAGCGACGGTTCACCAGACTGATTCCCGGGATGGCAGGACTGACATATGAGGAGAGACTGGATCGACTGGGCCTGTATTCACTGGAGTTTAGAAAAATGAGAGGGGATCTCATAGAAACATATAAAATTCTGACGGGACTGGACAGGTTAGATGCAGGAAGAATGTTCCCGATGTTGGGGGAGTCCAGAACCAGGGGTCACAATCTAAGGATAAGGGGTAAGCCATTTAGGACTGAGATGAGGAGAAACTTCTGCAATCAGAGAGTTGTTAACCTGTGGAATTCCCTGCCGCAGAGAGTTGTTGATGTCAGTTCATTGGATATATTCAAGAGGGAGTTAGATATGGCCCTTAAAGCTGAAGGGATCAAGGGGTATGGAGAAAAAACAGGAATGATCAGCCATGATCTTATTGAATGGCGGTGCAGGCTCGAAGGGCCGAATGGCCTACTCATGCACCTATTTTCTATGTTTATCACATTGCTGTGTGTGGGAGCTTGCTGTGCGCAAATTGGCAGCGGCGTTTCCTACATTACAACAGTGACTACACTCCAAAAGTACTTCATTGGCTGTAAAGCGTTTTGAGACATCTTGTGGTTGTGAAAGGCTCTATATAAATACAAGTCTTTCTTTCCTTCCTTTCTTCTAAAATGATTGGGAATGGGAAAAAAGGCTGTTTGACTGTGCAAGGCCATTGGAGGTGATTGGTCATGTGATGAAAGCTCCAGGAATACGTCCAACCAGAGATTGCGACCCTGCTTGTACCCTGACCGTCCCTCACTTGGCATTTTACAGCACGATACACAATTGCGTTTAGCTGTGGTCTGCTAGCTGAGACTTCACTGACAACGTGTTTTATCGCACAGTCGCAGGGAAAGCTATTAGCTGTGCCCTTGAACACAATGAAATTCTTCGTCTGACAAGAGAAGCAACATTTTTAGGAAAGAATTCATGCTGTTTCCTAGTGATTGGAGATGTGTGAAGCAAATAGAATTTGTAGCTGGCTGAAGCCTGGAAAGACTGGGGCAGGCAAAACATCTTCTTTTGTGGATTGTGTGCCCTGACATCAGTTGCTAAACACACGTAAACCGTATGAAAAGGGATCATAAGCAGTTCATCTTCATCAATATCGTAGTTTTATTCGAATCATTGTGAAAGAAAGAATAGAGACTTGCACTTATACATGCCTCAACGAGCCTCACTCACAATGAACGTGAACTGCAGTGATTGTTACACAGCATGATCCCACCAACAGCGGTGAGACGAATGGCCGTACTGAATGTATTGGCGAGCCGAGGAATTCCATCACCATTAGCAACGCTGTACTCGCTGGCCTACATTGGCTCCCGGTCCAGCAAGGGCCTGAACTTAAAATGATCATCCTTGTTTTCGAATCCCTCCGTGGCCTCCTCGCCCCTCCCTATCTCTGTAGCCTTCTCCAACCTCCCTCCCACCCCGAGATCTCTGCGCTCTTGCAATCGTGCCCCTTGCGCATCCCCAATTTTCATCAACTCCGGAATTCTCTCCCTACACCTTCCCGCCCTTATCTCCTTATATGGCTCGGTGTCAAATGTTGAGTGACTACGCTCCTGTGAAGCGCCTTGAGATGCTTTACTACGTTATATAGTGCCTTTAATGTAGTGAAACGTCCCAAGGTGCTTCACAGGAGCGTTATAAGACGGAAAATTGACACCGAGCCGCATAAGGAGAAATTAGGGCAGGTGGTCAACGAGGTAGGTTTTAAGGAGCATCTTAAAGGAGGAAAGAGAGTGAGAGAGGCGGAGAGGTTTAGGGAGGGAGTTCCAGAGCTTGGGGCCCAGGCAACAGAAGGCACGGCCACCGATGGTTGAGCGATTATAATCAGGGATGCTCGAGGCCAGAATTAGAGGAGTGCAGACATCTCTGGGGTCGGGGGGGGTTTGTGGGGCTGGAGGAGATTACAGAGATAGGGAGGGGTGAGACCATGGAGGGATTTGAAAACAAGGATGAGAACTTTGAACGTTGCTTAATCGTAAGTTGTATAAATCCAAGTTGTTGCTGCTGTAGGATAAATGAGTTGGCTGTACTGCCTTGGAGATGCAAACACCTCCCTAACCAGGTCTTCCTCACCCCTGCAGCCATGATAACCCTGCCTGTGGTGGCACCGACCCATCGTTGCGTCTGGCTGCATATTATTAACCACCGGGCCATCCACAGTCTTCGGGGAAATGTCGGGCAGCAAACTTTCAAATGCCTGCGCGTGCTCAAGAGCCTTGATTGCCTGGCGGGGTCAGGATCCGCCCTGCAGTATAACTGGAGCAGGTTTCACTGCAGTACCCCCCCCCCCCCCCCCCGTTACACTGAACCGCTTCTACCTCACGCCGTTCTGCAACGTAATCGCAAGGTTAGTCCAGGCGTCGAGCTCGAGCAACGGGCAGAATTCACTCCCAAAGGGCCTTGAACTCTGTGAGAGCACTGTTTACACAGGATTACATCGGATATATGGCACAGAAACAGGCCGTTCGGCCCAACCAGTCCATGCCGGCGTTTATGCTCCACTCGAGCCTCCTCCCATCTTTCCTCATCTAAATCTATCAGCATAACCCTCTATTCCCTTCTTCCTCCTATTCTAGCATCCCGTTAAATGCATCTGTACTTAAATGCCTCAACCACCCCCCTGGCTGCACTGTGTACCATCTACAAGATGCACTGCAGCAACTCGCCAAGGCCTCTTCGGCAGCACCTCCAAAACCCGCGATCGCTACTACCTGGAAGGGCAAGGGAAGCATGCATATGGGAACACCATCAGCTTCACGTTCCCCTCTGTAATATATGTACCTGTGGAGCTGATGCACTGTGAGTGGCTTAGCCAGTCACGTAATGTTCACAAGACTCAATAAAACCCCAGTCGGTTGGGTCTAGGTCATCCATGATGAGGTATGCAGTTGGGAGCCTGGTGGATGAACTGGTAATGTCTAGTGTGATTGTTAAGCTTTGCTAATAAACCGACTAGTTCTTAATAGCAATGTGTTGCTATGAATTCTTAAGCAAGGAACCCATGAAGCAAATACATTATACCCTCCAAGTTACACACTATCCTGACTTGGAAATATATCGGCCCTTCCTTCATCGTCGCTGGGTCAAAATCCTGGAATTCCCTCCCAGCAGCACTGTGGGAGCACCTTCACCACACGGACTGCAGCGGTTCAAAAAGGCAGCTCACCACCACCTTCTCAAGGGGCAATTAGGGATGGGCAATAAATTTTTTTTTGTTTTTTTTTAAAATTCGTAGCCAATCGTTCCAATTCTTTGTCAAATCACAAACGCCAGAGGTCACCTTGCACACGCCAAGGATCACTCTGCGCCAATGCTCTTAGCCAAAAGGCCTAGAGCCACTGCACCGTTCCTGGAAGTACTGCAATACCAGGTTCGTGCCATGGAGGTGGATGGGTCAGGTCCCCCACACACCTCCGTGGAGGTGGATGGGTCAAGCCACCCCACCCACCTCCTGTTTCCAAAAAAGCAAGCATATACCTTCCTGATCCAGGGAGAACCACCCGGAGGTCATGGTGGCTACTCCCCTGTCAGGTCAGTTACGCATGATCTTGGCCAAAAGGGATGGGCAATAAATGCCGGCCTTGCCAACGACGCCCACATCCCAGGAACAAGTTTCTTTTTAACTCCCTGTGCCAGTGTGTTCCACATTCTCACCACTCTTTGGGTAAAGAAGATTTCTTGGTGACTATCTTACATTGATGGCCTCTAGTTTTGCTCTTCCCCCACAAGTGGAAACACTCTGGGGCTGATATTGCCTCTTTTTATAGTCCCGTTAACCTCTCCGGGAGGCGTTGGGGGAATTGCCCTGGAGATTTGTGGGGTGATGTGCCGGTAATGGCAGGCCTTGCAATTAGCACACACCTGCCGATGATGTCACCGCCCCGCATCAACCGCTTTGCACCCCACGGGGGAAATTCCCCAACGGGCCGCGAGGCTGTCGGACATCCGCGCCACCTGGGCGCCTCTTAAAAGGGCAGCCTTTATCGGCCTGGGCCAGCATTTTATTTTGTCGGCCGACTCTTGCGTCGGCTCGACAATGGTGGCCCTCGCCTCGACTGGGCCTCCATCATGCAGCCCGGCGCGGCACTTTGGGTGCTGGGAAAATGGGCTGGTCGATCACGTCCCTGGTGGCCCAGTGGCTGGCCAGGAAAGGGCCTGCAGAGTGTGCAGTGGCCCTCCCATTTGAGACGCTCCACTTCCTTTGAGGGGCGCACATGTCCAATTCCGTGTCGGGGGGGAAGTCCGGGCAATAAAAGCCGTGTGGTTACCGCCCCCCCCACCCACCCACCCCCAAATCGGGGCAAGGGAAATTTTTGCGCCCTCTCTCTCTCTCTCTGTTTGCTCCATCAAAACCTTCTGTAATTGTGACGGAGAATAGATGGACACGAGTTAACGATGGGAGAGCCCCAGCCGTTAACGGCATGACATCAGCTGCGGAGGACTCTCTCTGCGCATCGGGCGGACCGGTGTTGGGGCAGGAGGCTTCTTCCGCCGAGGCCTGTCGCCGCTCCTGCTCGCTCGCTCATGATCGTGAGATGACACCGCTCCGCTGGTGTGGCACAGGTCCCGCTACCTTCCAGTGCCTCAGTTCAGTCCGACACTGGAGTCCGCTTACTCTCCCTGACAATTAACGCAGTGTTGTCCGACACTGGAGCACGCTTACTCTCCCTGACAATTAACGCAGTGTAGTCCGACACTGGAGCACGCTTACTCTCCCTGACAATTAACGCAGTGTAGTCCGACACTGGAGCACGCTTACTCTCCCTGACAATTAACGCAATGTAGTCCAACACTGGAGTCCGCTTACTCTCCCTGACAATTAACGCAGTGCAGTCCGACACTGGAGCACGCTTACTCTCCCTGACAATTAACGCAGTGTAGTCCGACACTGGAGCACGCTTACTCTCCCTGACAATTAACGCAGTGTAGTCCGACACTGGAGCACGCTTACTCTCCCTGACAATTAACGGGGGAAGTGAGGAGAGAAAGAGCAACTAACGCTCGTATAATTCCGAGAGAACAAATTAATACAACATGGACAAGCTGCTGCAGGCCTGGTTAATTCCTTTCATATTATCATTTGAATCCAAGCCAGCTTCTTGTGTGGAAAAGTGGAGCTGTAAGAGCTATTACTCGAGCGGAGTCATCAGTGTGGATTTGCAGACATCTCCACTGAGCAGTTTTTTTTTGTATTTTTTTTAATCTGCCCAGCAGTTTCCTGGTTGAAAACACCACGGCCTGACTGTTGCTATTGATTTTATAGTGCGCTGCAAGCTGGTAAGAGCTCCTTCGAGCTGGCTGGTGTATTAAGCAATCAGTCCAAGTGCGGATGACACGACTCTCTTCAGCATCAGTCTCTCCGAAGGGCGCCTGGCATCACTCATGTGCTAATTGATTGAGCTTGGGAAATAAAAATAAGCTAATGTCACCAGTGGGTGGGTTTTATGGCCAGTCTCATGGCAGACATAAGTTGCAGGGATAAGGTGCTGAATTTCTTCATTTTCCCATCAATTATGTAGCAGGCTTTTGTAACGCTGTGTCTTGAAGGCTATTTTCTTTTCAGGAACGGAGTACCAGTGCTGGGATTGTGACCAATATATTAACTGCTTGGTTACTGTGATGAACAGGGAGCTCTGCTCACATTCTATACCAGTAAGAAACACTATATATTATTTTTATATCTTGGGCTTGGGGGTCGAATACGCTCTTGAATGGAAGTTACAGCTAGCTACGTCTGTAGGCTACATAGAAAAAAAAGACTTGCATTTATATAGCGCCTTTCGAAGAAGAGCAGGGGAGTTATCCCCGGTGTCCTGGCCAATATTTATCCCTCAATCAACAGAACAAAAACAGATTATCTGGTCATTATCACATTGCTGTGTGTGGGAGCTTGCTGTGCGCAAATTGGCTGCCGCGTTTCCCACATTACGACAGTGACTACACTCCAAAAGTACCTCATTGGCTGTAAAGTGCTCTGAGACGTCCGGTGATCGTGAAAGGTGCTATATAAATCCAAGTCTTTCTTTTTTCTTTCTTCCTTTCACGACCTCAGGATGTCCCGACTGAGCCAGAGAATACAAATGACAGTGTGGATATCCAAGGCACTGTGGCTCGTTTACCACCTTGTTCCGTCCATTGTGTTCATCGTGTTTTACTAATATGTGTCATGTTCACCCATAGAATCAGAGAATGTTCGGAGGCCATTTGGCCCATCGAATCTGTGCCGCCTCTTTCAAAGAGCAATCCAGTTAGTCCCCCTCCCTTGCTCTTTCCCCATATCCCTGCAATTTTTCTCCAACAAATATTTATCCAATTCCCCTTTGAGGCTGCTATTGAATGTGCCTCCATCACCCTATCAGGCAGTGCATTCCAAATCCTAATCATGTCGCCTCTAGTTATCGACCCTTCAGCCGTTGGGAACAGTTTCTCTATATTACTCTATCTAAAACCTTCGTGATTTTAACACATCTATCTTATCCTTTTCTGCTCTTCCAGTCTTTGCACGTAACTGTAATCCCTCATCCCTGGAACCATTTTAGTAAATCTCTTCTGCACTCTCTCCAAAGCCTCCACTTCCTTCCTAAAGTGTGTTGCCCAGAATTGGACACAATACTCCAGCTGGGGCCTAACTACGGATTTATATAGGTTGAGCGTCACTCCCTGGCTTTTGTTTTCTCTGCCTCTATTTATGAAGCCCAGGATCCTGTACACTTTATTAATTGCTTTGTTCACCTGTCCTGCCACTGTCAGCAATTTGTGCATCAATACCCCCAGGTCTCTCTCTTCTTGCACCCCCCTTGAAATTGTTCCATTTAGCAAGTTCTTGCTGTTATGTCTCCACTGGCTCCCTTTTGTCCTGCACATTGATTTCAAATCCTTCTTCTTGCTTATAAATCCCTTTTGCAACCTCTGGGTCTCAGTTCAAACCATGGGTGCTTCCATAAGAACATAAGAAACAGGAGCAGGAGTCGGCCATTTGGCCCCTCGAGCCTGCTCCACCATTTAATATCATGGCTGATATGATCATGGACTCAGCTCCACTTCCCTGCCCGCTCGCCATAACCCTTCACTCCTTATTGTTCATAAATCTGTCTATCTCCACCTTGAATTTATTCAATGACCCAGCCTCCACAGCTCTCTGGGGCAGAGAATTCCACAGATTCATGACCCTCTGAGAGAAGAAATTCCTCCTCATCTCCGTCTTAAATGGGCGACCCCTTATTCTGAAACTATGCCCCCTAGTTCTAGATTCCCCCACGAGTGGAAACATCCTCTCTGCATCTACCTTGTCGAGCCCCCTCAGAATCTTATACATTTCAATAATAACACCTCTCATTCTTCTAAACTCCAATGAGCACAGGCCCAACCTGCTCAACCATCTCTGACCTTCTGCGTGTTCCTCTCCACCTGCTCCTCGCTTCATGATTCGTTGCATTGCACCGAATAGCGAGCCTTCCGTCTCTGTGTGTGTCTCCGCGTCACCTCAAAACTTCCCTCTCCACCCACACCTTTGGTCCCCTCCCTCGTCCTCCTCTCAAGCTCCTGCTTGGTGTCTGATGCCCCCTTTGGAACATATTTTAGGACAGTTGTTACATTAATGATTCTACTGCACATCTTCAGACTAGAATTCAGTTTTCAGCTGCATTCCAAAAAGGTTAGTCTGTTAATGACCTTATGCGGAGGGTTTTGCCGTCTTATCTCTCCCAAATCCTTACTTACATGTAGTTATATATTTTTTTTTATTCATTCACGCCGTTGTGGACTTCGCTGGCAAGGCCAGCATTTATTGCCCATTCCTAATTGCCCGTGAGAAGGTGGTGATGAGCCGCTGCCTTGAACCGCTGCAGTCCGTATGGTGAAGGTGCTCCCACAGTCATCATCATAGCGGTCCCTCGAACAAGGATGACTTGCTACCACATGAGTTCACAGATGTTCCAATGAAGCACCTGATGTTCCAGGTCCTGAACTCTCATTAAGGGGGTGGAAGATGCCTGCACACCAGCCACCACACGGGCTTGACAGAGCTAGGTCTTGGTCCAGTGGCAAGAGTTAACCAAAACGACTGGAGACCTGTTCTGCTGCACGGACCTGGTGCGCACATATATCGCAGTGTGGGTTGGCCCATGCTGCCCCTGGGCCCTCTGCTCTTCTGGGCCCCGTGCTCTCATTTGCCACACCTCCGCCACAATCTCTTGCCACTCCTCTGCCACAAATATTTGCTGCACCTCCACCACGATCACCCGCCGCACCTCCGCCACAAAACACTCGCTGCACCTCCGCCACGATCTCCCACCGCACCTCTGCCATGATCACCCATCGAATCTCAGCCACGATCCCTCAACGCTCCTCCGCCACGACGCTCCTGCTCCTCTGCTTTACCAGGGCCCCGCCGATGCTTCTGCCCACACTCCAAACAGTGACCTGGGTCCTGATGATGTCATCCATTTGTGTCAGCTCGCGCTAGAAGTTGTGGTGGTCGCTCCAGCTCTTTTATGGCCCGACCTGCGGAGGTGTTCTTTCAGTGCTGACTTGGTTTAGCGGTTTGGTACAACCGAGTGACTTGCTCAGTTATATAGTTGTATTTAATCATCATCATAGGCAGTCCCTCGGAATCGAGAAAGACTTGATTCCACTCTTAAAAATGAGTCCTTAGGTGGCTGAACAGTCCAATACGAGAGTCACAGTCCCTGTCACAAGTGCGACAGACAGTCGTTGAGGGAAAGGGTGGGCAGCGACTGGTTTGCCGCACACTCGTTCCGTTGCCTGCGCTTGATTTCTGCATGTTCTCAGCGATGAGACTCGAGGTGCTCAGCGCCCTCCCGGATGCACTTCCTCCACTTAGGGCGGTCTTTGGCCAGGGACTCCCAGGTGTCAGTGGGGATGTTGCACTTTATCAGGGAGGCTTCCAGGGTGTCCCTGTAACGTTTCCGCTGCCCACCTTTGGCTCACTTGCCGCAAAGGAGTTCAGAGTAGAGCGCTTGCTTTGGGATTCTCGTGCCTGGCATGCAAACGATGTGGCCTGCCCAGCGGAGCTGATCAAGTGTGGTCTGTGCTTCAATGCTGGGGATGTTGGCCTCCTATATGGCTCAGAGACATGGACCATGTACAGTAGACACCTCAAGTCGTTGGAGAAATACCACCAACGATGTCTCCGCAAGATCCGACAAATTGCCTGGGAGGACAGACCCACCAACATTAGTTGTATTTAATATGGCTAGCTCCAATATTCATTAATTTCCATTTGTTAACATTAAAGGATTGAATATTATGGTATGTTGGCCAAGATCGGCATGTGTCCTGGGTTACAGCTTGCATTCATTATCACAGACTGTACACAATGGCTATCTTGGACTCTCAGGACTCTGACATCATGAGGAGCAGATCAGTGAGAATTAAATTCACTCGTGACTCTGAAAAATTCGACAAATAAAGTTGTTCTGTAAAAGAAAAGGAGATTTGTCAATTATCTGTCAAGCTGGAAATATTTGAATACTGTTGGACTACAATAAAGCAACCCATTTCACTGCATATCTTGGCCTTATTGTCAAATTATAGATACAGGATACTTCCATTTGTAATCCCAATATTGAGACTGTTTATTGGTGTAAATGAATTGCAGTAGGCTTGGTAATGATCTCTCAGGAATCTAAATTCTTACTGATCTCGTACATAATAAGAAATGATTTATAACCACCCTATTTTCTAATGCAATCTTTCTAAATGCCATTAAGTAATAATGGAGAACAGTGTGTACTGTGCTGGGCAATTGAGGAAATTACGATCACCTGAAGTTGAAACTCCAAGCCAATCCCTTCAGTGGGTCTGTAGTGCTGATTCCCTGATGCTCTAGAGGCGATGACCTATTATTGATATTCAACTTCATTTCTTTACATAGAATTACAAAATATTTACAGTACAGAAGCAGGCCATTGGACCCCATGGCTCCGTGCCGGTGTTTATGCTCCACATGAGCCCCCTCCCACCCCTCTTCATCTCACCCCATCACCATATCCTTCTATTCCTTTCTCCCTCATGTGTTTATCCAGCTTCCCCTTAAATGCATCGATACTATTCGCCTCAACCACTCCCTGTGGCAGCAAGTTCCACATTCTCACCACCTTCTGGGTAAAGAATTTTCTCCTGAATTCCCCATTGGATTTATTAGTGACTGTCTGATATTGATGGCCCTTAGTTCTGGATTCTCCACAAGGGGAAACATCTTCTCTACATTTACCCTATCAAACCCATTCATAATTTTGCAGACCTCAATCAGGTCACTCCTCAGCTTTCTCTTGTCTAGAGAAAATAAACCCAGCCTGTTCCGGTTCTCAATTCTGGTATCATCCTTGTAAATCTGTTTTGCCCCTTCTCCAGTGCCTTTACATCCATTTTATAACGTGGAGACCAGAACTGTGCACAGTACTCCGGGTGCAGTCTAACCAAGGTCTTACCATAGCTTTCCCGTTTTTCATGTTCTATTCCTCTAGAAATGAAACCCGGCGTTTGGTTTGCTTTTGTGAGAGGATGTTGTTAGAATTGTGACTTTAGGAGGAGTGGATGCACAGGATTAGACTCGGGCTTTTACCTCTGGAGCCTAACTCCAATCCAACCCGAGCCCAAAGTTACTTTTTATTGGATGTGGGTATTGCCGGCAAGATCGGCATTTATTGCCCACGGCTAATTGCCCTCAAGGAGGTGGTGGTGAGCTGCCATTTCAGAGGGCAGTTGAGAGTCAACCACATTGCTGTAGGTCTGGAGTCACATATAGGCCAGACCGGGTAAGGGCGGCAGATTTCCTTCCCTAAAGGACACTAGTGAACCAGATGGGTTTTTACAACAGTTTCATGGTCACCATTACTGATACCAGCTTTTTATTCCAGATTTATTTATTAACTGAATTTAAATGCCACCACGACATTTCAACTCTTGGAGCAGAAATTCAGGGCCGCAAGAAAGCTGGTGCACCGATCCGTTTTTTCCAGTGCAGGAAGTTTTTTCCTTCGGGAACGCTGAGGCGACTTTTCCATCGATTTTTGGGACTTGGTCGGGTTTTTTGCCGTTGGAGCGGAGGTCAGTCATAGTGGGGGCGGGAGTGCGGCGTTAAGTCAGGCTGAGGGGCGGGAGTTGGGGCGGGATTGAGTCTACACCGCTGTCACTTAGCGGCGGAGCGGTGGTGACATCACAGCGCGTGTGTGTCACCACGCACTCTCCCCTCCGTTAAAGGCATTTTTCATCTTTTGGCCACTGGGCCACCAGAGAGGGTTTTGGCCGGGCCAGCGGCCTGGCATCCAAGAGAGGACGCAGGGGTTGCCAGGCTGCCCATTGGCGATCTGGCCAAACCTGGGGGCACCATTTTGCCGGCCGATCGGAAAGTCGGCCGGCAAAAATAAAGTCATGGCGGCCGCGACAGTGGGCCCTCCCCTTGAAGGGCCACCGCGCTGCCGGGCCGCACACTGTCAGGAAAAGGTGCTCCCCAACTGGAGCTCAGGATCGCAGAACTACCCCTCTGATTTGTTTGTGGGCTTTAATAGTGAATTTGGCTTCCTGTACTGTAGCTGCAATGTCAGTTTCCCTCTTCGGTTTCTAACTTGGGGAACAGAAGTGGAAGCAACTTTTAATGGCCACAGTTGTCCCATCAATGTGATCCTGGTGGTTATAGAGAGACTTGGAGAGGTTATACTGAAGCCTATGCCTCAGCTCATCTGCTGATGAAACCCACATCCGTGACTTTGTTATCTACAGGCTGGACTATTCCAATACAGTCCCGGCCCGCCTCCCATCTTTCATCCTTTGTAAACTTGAGCTCATCCAAAACTCTGCTGCCGCTATGTCCGAACTCACACCAACTCCCGCTCACCCATCACCCCCTGTGCTCGCTGACCTACATTGGCTCCCGGTTAAGCAACGCCTCGATTTTAAAATCCTCATCCCGGTGTTCAAGTCCCTCGCACCTCCTTATCTCTGTAATCTCCTCCAGCCCCACAACCCCCCATGATCTCTGCGTTTCTCCAATTCTGGCCTCTTGCTCTTCCCCGATTTTCATCGCTCCACCATTGGTGGCAGTGTCTTCAGCTGCCTGGGCCTCAAGCTCTGGAATTCTCTGCCCTAATCTCTCCGCCTCTCTATCTATCTTTCCTCCTTTAAGACGCTCCTTAAAACCTACCTCTTTAACCTAGCCTTTGGTCACCTGCCCTAATATCGCCATATGTGGCTCGGTGTCAATTTTTGTTAACGCTCCTGTGAAGTGTTTTGGTAAGTTTTATTATGTTAAAGGCGCTATATAAATGAAAGTTGTTGTTGTTGTCCAAGAGCCCAACCCAAACTAGAGTTTTCCAACAACCTGATGCACCCTCCAAGAACTGTGGTTCGGTAAATGATGGTGGAGTCCACAATTCAACTTTTCCACACAAGAATCTGAGTTCCCGTTAATGGGACTACCGGGGAGAGAGAAGACAGACAAGAGTTGTGTAGTGTGACGGTTCGCAGCTGGGGCTCCAGGCAGATGTCTTGGATTGGTCCAGAATGTTGAGGTCCAACGACAGTAGCTGTTGTGTTCCTGACGTAAACATTGACGTTCGGCTTAAACACTTGCAAATGTTCATGGTGCTGATCTGGTCATCGTCCAACTAGTTCTGCCCATGTAGTATTCTCTCTGTCTGCCCATTAGATATGCTGAGGGGGGTGGGGGCGGGGGGAGGGATTTCCGTGTCCCTACCAGCCCCGTTTGTACTTCAAAATGTGTACAGGACGCAACTCGCCACGGCTTCTTCAGCAGCCCATCCCAAACCCACCCACCAGAAGGACAAGGGCAGCAGGCGCATGGGAACACCACCACCTCCATGTTTCCCTCCAAGTCACATGCCCTCTCGATTTGAAGATATATCATCCAAGATCGGGTAGAGTTTAGACCTATATGCTCTAGAGTTTAGAAGAATGAGAGGTGATCTCACTCAAACACGCAAAATTCTTACAGGACATGACAGGGTAGATGCAGGGAGGATGTTTCCCCCGGGCTGGGGAGTCTAGAACCAGGGGTCACAGTCTCAGAATAAGGGGTCAGCCAATTAGGACTGAGATGAGGAGAAATTTCTTCACTCAGAGGGTGGTGAATCTTTGGAATTCTCTACCCCAGAGGGCTGTGGAGGCTCAGTCGTTGAGTATATTCAAGACAGAGATCGATAGCTTTTTGGATATTAAGGGAATCAGGGGATATGGGGGTAGTGCAGGAAAGTGGAGCCGAGGTCGAAGATCAGCCATGATCTCATTGAATGGCGGAGCAGGCTCGAGGGGCCAAATGGCCTACTCCTGCTCCTAATTCTTATATTCTTATGTTCCTTCATCGTCGCTGGGTCAAAATCCTGGAACTCTCTCCCTAACAGCACTGAGGGAGCACCTTCACCACACGGACTGTAGCGGTTCAAGAAGGCGGCTCACCACCACCTTCTCAAGGGCAACTAGGGATGGACAATAAATGCCGGCCTTGCCAGCAACGCTCACATCCCGAGTATGAGTAAAAAAACAAATTGGGCCTGGCCACAAAAATATTATTTGACCGCCACACAGATTCAACGCATGTCCGACCCACTGCCCGTCAATATCCGCACAAAGTGAACGTTGCCCCAGATGACGGTAACATATCTGCGGGGTCACCAGCGTGATCTTTGGGTAATACCCACCAAATTATTGATGGAGCTGAGAAACAGAGTGCAGCTAAGCGATTCCTTTTGAGGCGAAAAGAGGAGCTTCCATCGTTGCAAGTGTGGCCTTGGACAACAACAACAACGTGTATTTATATAGCGCCTTTAACGTAGTGAAGCATCCCAAGGCGCTTCACAGGAGCAATTATGAGATAAAAATTTGACAGCGAGTCGCATTAGTAGAAATTGGCAGAGGTGACCAACAGCTTGTTCAAAGAGGTAGGTTTTAAGGAGCGTCTTAAAGGAGGAGAGAGAAGCGGAGAGGTTTAGGGAGGGAGTTCCAGAGCTTGGGGCCCAGGCAACAGAAGGCACGGCCACCAATGGTGGAGCGATTATAATCAGGGATGGTCAAGAGGGCAGAATTAGAGGAACGTAGACATCTTGGGGAGTTATGGGGCTGGAGGAGATTACAGAGATAGGGAGGGGCGAGGGCCATGGAGGGATTTGAAAACAAGGAATTAATGAAAAATTATTTTTACAACAACAACAACTTGCATTTCTACAGCGCCTTTAATGTAGTAAAACGTCCCAAGGCACTTCAAAGGAGTGTTAGCGAACAAAATTGGCACCGAGCCACATAAGGAGATATTACGGCAGGTGACCAAAAGCTTGGTCAAAGAGGTAGGTTTTAAGGAGCGTCTTAAAAGAGGAGGGAGGCGGAGAGAAGGAATGCCAGAGCTTAGGGCCCAGGCAGCTGAAGGCGGAGCGATGGAAATAGGGGAGGTGCAAGCGGCCAGAATTGGAGGAGCGCGGAGATCTCGGAGGGTTGTGGGGCTGGAGGGCGAACTCTGCTGAAGAAATATAAAGTGGTGGGCTCCTCCTCTCTCTCCAGGAAGATAAGGAAAATCAGAGGAGCATCTGGCCCCCCTCACCCCCGTAGCTCCCACCTCTCAACCCCTCACTCACTCTTGAGCCACTCCCAGCGACCAGTGACTAGCGTGGTCACGGGTCTGAGCCCTCGGCGGGAGAATGGTCGTTGTTGTGCTAAGCGCACTGTGACCTCGGGTAGATTATTATGTTCAAGGCACAAGCCAAGTATTTTTTAAGGGGGGAAATTGAAAATTAATGACACAAAATTACAGGAATGGAAAAGCAGTTGTGAGAAAATGTTATTTTTTATTTTTGCGGTCTGTAACTGATTGAAAACATACCGAAAACCGACACAGCATTGGCAACTCTCCTTAATGAGCGTTGCTGTTGGTAAATTAACGCTGCAGCTTGAGGGGGAGAACATATGTGAATTTTTGCAATCGCTGTTTGAATGCTATACCTTACTGCCCCCATGTCTCAAGGAGTAACTGCAGTGTCAGCTGTGGCTCAGTGGGTAGCGCACTCGCCTGAGTCCGAAAGTTCTGGGTTCAAATCCCACAAAAGAAATCTAGGCTGACACTCCAGTGCAGTGCTGAGGGAGTGCTGCACTGTCGGAGGTGCTGTCTTTCAGATGAGGCATTAAAACCAAGGCCCTATCTGCTCTCTCAAGTGAATGTAAAAGATCCCACAGCTTTACTTTGAAGAAGAGTTATCCCCGGTGTCCTGGGGCCAATATTTATCCCTCAATCAACCTAACAGGACAAAAACA
Source organism: Pristiophorus japonicus (assembly GCF_044704955.1). Taxonomy (NCBI): domain Eukaryota; kingdom Metazoa; phylum Chordata; class Chondrichthyes; family Pristiophoridae; genus Pristiophorus; species Pristiophorus japonicus. Next base: position 30,366,479 of record NC_091993.1, on the reverse strand, counting down.
CAGATGATCTGGTCATTATCACATTGCTGTTTGTGGGAGCTTGCTGTGCGCAAACTGGCTGCCGCGTTTCCCACATTACAACAGTGACTCCACTCCAAAAGTATTTCATTGGCCGTAAAACGCTTTGAGACGTCCGGTGGTTGTGAAAGGCACTATATAAATCCAAGTCTTTCTTTCAAAGTGTAGCACAAAGCCACTTGGCCCAAGCAGTCCCAGGTCCCAGTGCTGAGTGAGCTGCTCTTGGACAAGGGGAAAAATGAGAATGACTACAATTGGTCTCCGCACCCTGGGGTAGGGAGGGAAACATCATGTAGGTTTCCTACTTCTGACTGTGGGAGAACAGCCCCGTTGGAAAATACACGTATGTAGACATTGGGCAAGAACAAAACTGGGTTGTGTTATGATGACATCCATAAACTTGAGCTCATCCAAAGCTCACTGCCCGAATCCTAATTTACAGCAAGTCCCACTCACCCATCACCCCCTGTGCTCGCTGCCCTGTGTCCTAACTCACACCGAGTCCCGCTCATCCATCACCCCCTGTGCTCGCTGCCCCGTGTCCTAACTCGCACCCAGTCCCACTCATCCATCACCCCCTGTGCTCGCTGCCTGTGTCCTAACTCGCACCGAGTCTCACTCACCCATCACCCCCTGTGCTCACTGCCCCGTGTCCTAACTCGCACTGAGTCTCACTCACCCATCACCCCCTGTGCTCGCTGCCCCTTGTCCTAACTCGCACCGAGTCCCCCGCTCACCCATCATCCCCTGTGCTCGCTGGCCTACATTAGCTCCCGGTCCGACAATGCCTCGATTTTAAACTTCTCATCCTTGTTTTCAAATCCATGGCCTCCTTGCCCCTCCCTATCTCTGTAACCTCCTTCAGCCCTACAACCCTCTAAAATCTCTGTGCTCCTCCAATTCTGGCCTCGTGCACATCCTCAATTTCCACCATTAGTGGCCATGCAAACTATTTTGTTAACAAGAAGATGAGCAAATAATCTGTTTCTGGACAATGCGTGAACTATATTGCCCTCTAGGTGCCACACAAAAACTATGGAGGTTGACTTACCCTCCTTCCCCTTCTTTCACTCTGGCCACCTCCCCCCAATTGATGGGATTGAAGGCTGATAAATCCCTAGGGCCTGATGGTCTGCATCCCAGAGTACTTAAGGAGGTGGCCTTGGAAATAGCGGATGCATTGACAGTCATTTTCCAACATTTCATGGACTCTGGATCAGTTCCTATGGAGTGGAGGGTAGCCAATGTAACACCACTTTTTAAAAAAGGAGGGAGAGAGAAAACGGGGAATTATAGACCAGTTAGCCTGACATCAGTAGTGGGTAAAATGATGGAATCAATTATTAAGGATGTCATAGCAGCGCATTTGGAAAGAGGTGACATGATAGGTCCAAGTCAGCATGGATTTGTGAAAGGGAAATCATGCTTGACAAATCTTCTGGAATTTTTTGAGGATGTTTCCAGTAGAGTGGACAAGGGAGAACCAGTTGATGTGGTGTATTTGGACTTTCAGAAGGCTTTCGACAAGGTCCCACACAAGAGATTAATGTGCAAAGTTAAAGCACATGGAATTGGGGGTAGTGTGCTGACGTGGATTGAGAACTGGTTGGCAGACAGGAAGCAAAGAGTAGGAGTAAATGGGTACTTTTCAGAATGGCAGGCAGTGACTAGTGGGGTACCGCAAGGTTCTATGCTGGGGCCCCAGCTGTTTACATTGTACATTAATGATTTAGACGAGGGGATTAAATGTAGTATCTCCAAATTTGCAGATGAGACTAAAGTTGGGTGGCAGTGTGAGCTTCGAGGTGGATGCTGCAGGGTGACTTGGATAGATTAGGTGAGTGGGCAAATACAAGGCAGATGAAGTATAATGTGGATAAATATGAGGTTATCCACTTTGGTGGTAAAAACAGAGAGACAGACTATTATCTGAATGGTGACAGATTAGGAAAAGGGGAGGTGCAACGAGACCTGGGTGTCATGGTACATCAGTCATTGAAGGTTGGCATGCAGGTACAGCAGGCGGTTAAGAAAGCAAATGGCATGTTGGCCTTCATAGCGAGGGGATTTGAGTACAGGGGTAGGGAGGTGTTACTACAGTTGTACAGGGCCTTGGTGAGGCCACACCTGGAGTATTGTGTACAGTTTTGGTCTCCGAACTTGAGAAAGGACATTCTTGCTATTGAGGGAGTGCAGCGAAGGTTCACCAGACTGATTCCCGGGATGGTGGGACTGACATATCAAGAAAGACTGGATCAACTGGGCTTGTATTCACTGGAGTTCAGAAGAATGAGAGGGGATTTCATAGAAACGTTTAAAATTCTGACGGGTTTAGACAGGTTAGATGCAGGAAGAGTGTTCCCAATGTTGGGGAAGTCCAGAACCAGGGGTCACAGTCTAAGGATAAGGGGTAAGCCATTTAGGATCGAGATGAGGAGAAACTTCTTCACCCAGAGAGTGGTGAACCTGTGGAATTCTCTACCACAGAAAGTAGTTGAGGCCAATTCACTAAATATATTCAAAAAGGAGTTAGTTGTAGTCCTTACTACTAGGGGGATCAAGGGGTATGGCGAGAAAGCAGGAATGGGGTACTGAAGTTGCATGTTCAGCCATGAACTCATTGAATGGCGGTGCAGGCTCGAAGGGCCGAATGGCCTACTCCTGCACCTATTTTCTATGTTTCTATGTTTCTATGCCTTCAGCTGCCTGGGCCCCAAGCTCTGTAATTTCCTTCCTAAACCTATCCGCCTCTCTTTCCTCCTTTAAGACACTCCTTAAAATCTACCTCTTTGACCCAGCTTTTGGTCACCCTGTCCTAATATCTCCTTATGTGGCTCGGTATCAGATTATGTTTGATCACGCTCCTGTGAAGCGCCTTGGGGCGTTTTACTACGTTAAAGGCGCTATATAAAAGCAAGTTGTGATGATTGACCATTTAGAAACCTCTGAACATAAGAACATGAGAAATAGGAGCAGGAGTCGGCCATTCGGCCCCTCGAGCCTGTTCCGCCATTCAATAAGATCATGGCTGATCTTCGACCTCAACTCCACTTTCCCCATATCCCTTGATTCTCTTAATATTCAAAAATCTATCGATCTCTGTCTTAAATATACTCAACGACTAAGCCTCCACAGCCCTCTGGGGTAGAGAATTCCAAAGATTCACCACCCTCTGAGTGAAGAAATTTCTCCTCATCTCAGTCCTAAATGGCCGACCCCTTATCCTGAGACTGTGATCCCTGGTTCTAGACTCCCCAGCCCGGGGGAAACATCCTCCCTGCATCTACCCTGTCAAGCCCTGTAAGAATTTTGTATGTTTCAATGAGATTATCTCTCATTCTTCGAAACTCTAGAGAATATCGGCCTAGTCTACTCAATCTCTCCTCATAGAACAATATCCCCATCCCAGGAATCAGTCTGGTGAACCTTCGTTGCACTGTCTCTGTGACAAGTATATCCTTTCTTAGGTAAGGAGACCAAAACTGTACACAATACTCCAGGTGTTGTCTCACCAAGGCCCTATATAATTGCAGTAAGACGTCTTTACTCTTATACTCAAATCCTCTTGTAATAAAGACCGACATACCATTTGCTTTCTTAATTGCTTGCTGTACCTACATGTTAACTTTCAGTGATTCGTGTACAAGGACACCCAGGTCCCTCTGAACACCAACATTTCCCAATCTCTCACTATATAAAAAATACTCTGCTTTTTTCATTTTTCCTACCAAACATTTTAATGCAAGTCAGGTTGCTATTGACATATCTTGCTGGATTAAAGAATTAGAATTGACACAGTTGGGGGGCAGGAGTCAGTCTGAAACATAAGTGACATCACATTAGGAGCTGGTCTTTTTAACAATTCACGCACGATGGCAATTCACGCTGTGCTGCAATATAACCAAACACCTTCACAGCCAATGTCAGCCAGCTGGATCATTGCTGTTTATTGGTGCATGATAAACCTTCCCCCCTGTACTAAGCTTACACCAGAATCACTAAACAAATAGGTATTTGTTAGATCAATATGTTTGCAGTACGTCCTGGCTCTCTAGTAAGTCTGGTCAACAGGGAATTGTACATGTTCGAACAGTGACCTCTGTTTCTGCACGGGATTCTCAAAGACAAGGTCACCACTTTTATTTTCTCCCAGTTTTGCTGTTTAAAGCAAATGTTCTTCTCATGAAAGAAGGGTTGCACTTTATGTTCAGAGCAGAATTTGCAAGATCAAGACTCCTACGCTAATTCATTCTTTCCCCAAGACTGCAAAGCTGACATACCCTTCACCTCCCTCCGTCTTCCTCCTCCGATCATCTGAAGTGTCTTTACAGTTAACACAAGGCCCATGTGACCTCCTGGACTGTTTTTGATCGCCTGAGTGTAGTCGGAGAGGAATTTTACAGAGTATTTTCCCTTATGTCAGTGGTGACTCAGTGGGTAGCACTCTTGCCTCTGAATCAGAAGGTCGTGGGTTCGAGTCCCACTCCAGAGACTTGAGCACAAAAATCTAGGCTGACATTCCCAGTGCAATGCTGATAGAGCGCCGCACTGTCGGAGGTACCATTTTTCGGATGCGACATTAAACCGAGGCCCCGTCTGCTCTCTCAGGTGGATGTAAAAGATCCCATGGCACTATTTCAAAGAAGAGCAGGGGAGTTATCCCTGGTGTCCTGGGGCCAATATTTATCCCCTCAATCAACATCACTAAAACAGATGATCTGATCATTATCACATTGCTGTTTGTGGGAGCTTGCTGTGCGCAAATTGGCTGCCGCGTTTCCCACATTACAACAGTGACTACACTCCAAAAATACTTCATTGGCTGTAGAGCGCTTTGAGATGTCTGTTGGTTGTGAAAAGCTGGGTCTCTTTTGAAAAGAGAAGGCTGAGAGGTGACCAAACAAAGGTGCTTAAAATGATGAAAGGTTTTGATAGAGTGGATACAGGGAGAATGTTTCCACTTGTGGGGAAGAGCATAACTAGAGCCCAGCAATATAAGATAGTCACCAAGACGTCCAATAGGTAAATGCAAATTTTTTTTTATTGGACTAGGGTTTTTCTCTGATAACCTTGCCTCTCCCAGGGGATTACTCGGCTGCCTGGGTTTGGGGAGTCACGTGGGGAAGGGGGTCGGGGGTCAGAAATGTTTAGTCATTATGCTCCGGCCAGCAGGAGAGTGGGCGGGTCAATGGGCTTGCTGGTCTCTTCCTGGCCATCGATTTTGTACGTCCGTAAAGACTTTAAAATTCAATCCAGGTATCAACCAACCTCTACCATTATACTAATCTCTGTTTTTTGAAGTTCTGTTTGTTGTCATTCCTCCTCGTTTACAGACCATTCCTTGATTAATAGGATTACATTGGATATAGAGCACAGAAACAGGCATTTGGCCCAACCAGTCCATGCCGGTGTTTATGCTCTACTCGAGCCTCCTCCTATCTTTCATCATCTAAATCTATCAGCATAACCCTCTATTCCCTTCTCCCTCATATGCTTGTCCAGCCTCCCCTTAAATGCATCGATACTATTCGCTTCAACCCCTCCCAGTGGCAGCGAGTTCCACATTCTCACCACTCTCTGGGTAAAGAAGTTTCTCCTGCATTCCCGATTGGATTTCTTGGTGACGATCTTATATTGATGGCCTCTAGTTATGCTCTTCCCCACAAGTGGAAACACTCTCTCTGTATCCACTCTATCTAAACCTTTCATCATTTTAAAGACCTCTATTAGGTCACCCCTCAGCCTTCTCTTTTCAAGAGAAAAGAGGCCCAGCCTGTTAATCCTTTCCTGATAGGTATACCCCGCATTTCTGGTATCATCCTTGTAAATCTTCTCTGCACCCTCTCCATTGCCTCTTCTGTGGAGGCCAAGTCACTGAATATATTTAAGAGAGAGATAGATAGATTTCTATAAACAAAAGACATCAAGGGGTATGGGGAAAAAGCGGGAATATGGTATTGAGATAGAGGATCAGCCATGATCATATTGAATGGCAGTGTAGACGTGAAGGGCTGAGTGGCCTACTACTGCTCCTATTTTCTATGTTTCTATGTTTCTATATCCTTTTTATACTATGGCGACCAGACCTGTACGCAGTGCTCCATGTGGTCTAACCGAGGTTCAATACACCATCCCACGTCTGAGGGAACTAATCTCCTCCAGGCCACGGCTCTCGAGCCACACCTCCGAGCCTACAATATGCTGCCAGGTTGGAATCTGGGTCGTTGTCCAGATGGGATCCTGGTTTTATGGGAAACGTCAAACAGTTTGGCATTCCTGACTGACTCTATTGCTTTTGGCATTGTTGATGTCAGGATGTCCTGATTTAACCAGGGCAATTGAGAGGTCCACTCGCTGACCATTCCTTGATCTATTAAGAAGCGTGTGAGAACAAGTCAGGAGACTTTCCCTCTGAATTTCCCCGCTTCCTGTGCAGAAATAGCTGTTCCTCACTAGGAAAAATGTTGTTCTTCTCCTGATGAGATATCTGAGCCCGGCACTCTGGGGAATCACACGTGAAAATATGTTTTACCTTTTCATGACTCGAGTAGCTGGCAATGCTCACACAACAACTTACATTTATATCGTGCCTGTAATGAAGAAAATTCCCCAAGGGGCTTCACATAGTCATTGGGAAGCAGGGTATCACTTGGCCCTCCCTATCTCTGTAACCTCCTCTAGCATCACAACCCTCAGAGATCTCTGTGCTCCTCCAATTTTGCCCTCTTGCGCATCTCCATTTTTCATCGCCCCCACCCTTGGCGACCGTTCCTTCAGCTGCCTGGACCCTAAGCTCTAGAATTCCCTCCATAAAGAAAGAAGAACAATTTGCATTTCCATAGCGCCTTTACCGACCACCTAACGTCTCAAAGCGCTTTACAGCCAATTAAGTACTATTCGAGTGCAGTCATTGTTGTAATGTCGGAAACGCAGCAGCCAATTTGCGCACAGCAAGCTCCCACAAATAGCAATGTGATAATGACCAGATAATCTGTTTTAATGATGTTGATTGAGGTATAAATATTGGCCAGGACACTGCAGCACTGCGCTAAAGAGTCAGCCTAGATTTATGTGCTCAGGTCTCTGGAGTTGTGGCTTATTATTGCAGAAGGATCTCAAAGTAACCCGCTAACTTGTGCTGTCACTGTGGAAAGCTGTGACCACCAACCTTCAGAGCTGATAAGGTTCCCGGAGAAAAACCGAGGGAGTGATTACAAGAAAATGTCTCATGGAGAGATCAGGTAATGCCATAGACTGCAAAAGCGGAACTGGAGCCATTCATTATCATTTGAACCCAGAGATAAGATTAGTTTCATTGTAGGCACTCCCACTCAGCCATTGTGTTTGATAACCCATATAGTAGCATTGTTCAAAGAATTCAGTCTGACCTGTTATGCTACTGGTTGTGGGAGGTTGCTTGCAACAACCCTTACCATGGGTATAATTTTTCCGCTGCTCACTGTGTAAAATTCAGTTCGATGTGCAAGAATTTTATTAAACTTCAGCGTCCCATTCCAGGGACTTGAGCACATAAATCCAGGCTGACATTTCCAGTGCAGTGCTGAGGGAGCGCCGCACTGTCGGAGGTTCCATCTTTTCGATGAGATGTTAAACCGAGGCCCCGTCTGCTCTCTCAGGTAGACATAAAAGATTCCATGGCACTATTTTGAAGAAGAGCAGGTGAGTTACCCCTGGTGTCCTGGGCCAATATTTATCCCTCAATCAACATCACTAAAAAACAGATGATCTGGTCATTATCCCATAGCTGTTTGTGGGAGCTTGCTGTGCGTAAATTGGCTGCCGCGTTTCCTACATGACAACAGTGACTATACTCCAAAAGTACTTAATTGGCTGTAAAGCGCTTTGAGATATCCGGTGGTCATGAAAGGCGCTATAGAAATGCAAGTCTTTCTTCTAAACGGATTAAGTCAAACCCAATTACCCAGGCTCCCCGATGGCTCACTTGGTAAATGCACTGACTGGTATAGCAATGGACTATGCAGACCCAGAATATCTGTGGTTCAATCCTCCAGCTGACCTTAGACAGGGGCGGCAGTATATATAAAATAATTAGTCTTAGCACTCCTGAGTTAAGAAGCAGAGAATGTATGGCAGCTGGAGGCTGGGGTTGGAGATTTTTAAAAAAAAGGTCAAAAGTTGCAAGCCTGATATCTGTAGTTCCATTTACCCAGTGGACCCTGCTGCTGAATTGCACACACACAGAATATCATCGAATAAACAGGCCATGTGGCCCAATGGGTCCATGCTGGTGTTTATGCTCCACACCAGCCCCCTCCCACCCCTCTCCATCTCACCCCATCACCTTCTCCCTCATGTGTTTATCCAGCCTCCCCTTAAATGCATCAATACTATTCGCCTCAACCCCTCCCTTTGGCAACGAGTTCCACATTCTCACCACTCTCTGGGTGAAGAAGTTTCTCCTGAATTCCCGATTGGATTTATTAGTGATTACCTGATATTTATGGCCCCTAGTTCTGGTCTCCCCCACAAGTGGAAACATCGTCTCTCCATCTACCCTATCGAAACTCTTCATAATTTTAAAGACCACGATCTGGTCACCCCCTCAACCTTCTCTTTTCTGGAGAACAGAGTCCCAGCCTTTTGAGTTTTTCCTGATCAGCATAACCTCTCAGTTCTGGCATCACCTTACTAAATCCTTTGTTTGCACTTTCTCCAGTGCTTCTCTATCGTTTTGTAATATGGAGACCCGGACTGTGCTCAGTGCTCCAAGTGTGGATGGCAGATGGGTCAGCGATGGTTCATCCCATGGTCAAATAACCTGCTACTCCAGTGCCAATCACACAAGAAGAGTGGCCAGTTGGGTGAGGGGGGGTTGGTGGCCTGAATTCCATCATCATCATAGGCAGTCCCTCGAAATCGAGGAAGACTTGCTTCCACTCTAAAAGTGAGTTCTCAGGTGACTGAACAGTCCAATACGGGAATTACAGACTCTGTCACAGGTGGGACAGACAGTGGTTGAAGGAAAGGGTGGATGGGGAGTCTAGTTTGCTGCACGCTCCTTCCGCTGCCTGTGCTTGATTTCTGCATGCTCTCGGCGACGAGACTCGAGGTGCTCAGCGCCCTCCCGGATGCTCTTCCTCCACTTAGGGCGGTCTTTGGCCAGGGATTCCCAGGTGTTGGTGGGGATGTTGCACTTTATCTGGGAGGCTTTGAGGGTGTCCTTGAAATGGTTCCTCTGCCCGCCTGGGGCTCGTCTGCCGTGTAGGAGTTCCGAGTAGAGCGCTTGCTTTGGGAGTCTTGTGTCCGAGTCTTCTGCCCAAGTTCCACGTAAGGTGCGGGGCCGTGCACGGGTCGCAAGGTCCCACTCAGACCGCTCACCAGCCGTCCCGCTGGAAGGGACACGCATGTGCGCAACCACTCAGCCAGTTTAAAGGGCCCCGTGCGGGGGGAACAAAAATTTGAGGGAACATTGGTGGTGGCAGTAAGTACCAGCCCAAGTCAGAATACAACAACAACACCAATAACAACTTGTATTTATATAGCGCCTTTAACGTAGTGAAACGTCCCAAGGCGCTTCATGGAAGTATAAGACAAAAAATTTTACACCGAGTCGCATAAGGAAAAATTAGGGCAGGTGAGAGGTAGGTTTTAAGGAGTGTCTTGAAAGAGGAAAGCGAGGTAGAGAGGTTTAGGGAGGGAGTTCCAGAGCTTGGGGCCCAGGCAACAGAAGGCACGGCCACCATTGGTTGAGCGATTATTATCCTGCATATAAACAAATTTATTCAGGAAGTCATTGCTAATTGATCAATAAAGGATTCAACCATGTTCAGGATTCCAGCAGTTTAATCTGCATGGATTAGTTGCACAGAGCGCTGCCTTGGAAATTATAAACATCGATTTTCAGTGGCCTCTGCACCTGAAGTTAGTTTTCTGTGGTGAACAAGAGAGTAAATTTATAAGGTAGCAGATATCTGGGCGCTGTAGGAGATTGGCTTATGTCTGGCTATGTTTGTGTCAGCCGTGGCTCAGTGTGGAGCACGCTCGTCTCTGAGTCAGCAGATTTGTGGATAAGTCCCACCAGGGACTTGAGCATAAAAGTCTAGGCTGACACCCCAGTGCAGTACTGAGGGAGCGCTGCACTGTCTGAGGTGCCGTCTTTCGGACGAGACGTCTGCTCTCTCAGGTGGATGTAAATGATCCCATGGCACTATTTCAAAGAAGAGCAGGGGAGTTATCCCCGGTGTCCTGCCTAATATTTATCCCTCAATCAACAGAATAAAAACAGAATATCTGGTCATTATCACATTGCTGTTTGTGGGAGTTTGCTGTGTGCAAATTGACTGCTGCATTTCCTACATTACAACAGTGACTATACTCTAGAAAGTACTTCATTGGCCATAAAGCGCTTTGAGACATTCAGTGGTCGTGAAAGGCGCTATGGAAATGCGCCTTTCTTTTTCATCCATTCAGATGTCTCAAAGTCTCCCATCTGACTGCGGGGCATTTGGCAGGAAGGATCCAATAATGTCGAATCATCCGTTATCAGTCAATCGTAAAATGAGCTGAGAAATGACCGTTCTCAATATTGGTGGACAAACACTGAATGAGTTTGTAAGACACCCCACTGTTCAAGAATTCAAACATGTCAAGACCTCTGTTAAATTAGCCGAATGCTGCACAAATGTGTTTTGTGTCCCTCTGTGAGCACCACCAGAATTAACTTCCAGACCATCGATCCCATTGTGTAGGATGCATGGCCTCTATCTTTAATGTATCTAAAATTGTGTGTCCGCATTCACTTCCTGTCAGCTTTTTTCATTATAAATTCATTTGCCATATTTATAATGGAAACTTTCTATGTAAACATGTCACAGGGTAATTATGTCCTCCGCCCACTTAACTCAATCAATGCCAGGGAATCAAAGTTGGAATACACCCTGTTCAAAGTGTCAGCTGTGGGTTCAAGTCCCACTCTGGGGCCTTGAGCACATCAATCTAGGCTGACACTCCCAGTGCAGTGCTGAGGGAGTGCTGCACTGTCGGAGGTGCCGTCTTTCGGATGAGACGTTAAACTGTGAGACCCTGTCTGCTCTCTCAGGTGGATGTAAAAAGTCCCATGGCACTATTTCGAAGAAGAGCAGGGGAGTTATCCCTGGTGTCCTGGGGTCAATATTTATTTCTCGATCATCATGACAAAAACAGATTATCTGGGTCATTATCACATTGCTATCTGTGGGAGCTTGCTGTGTGCAAATTGGCTGCCGTATTTCCCACAATACAACAGTGACTACACTCCAAAAGTACTTCATTGGCTGTAAAGGGCTTTGGGACATCCAGTGGTCATGAAAGACAAGTCTTTTTTTAATTCTTTAAGGCTCTGTACCAGCAGGGGTATATGTGGGCACGTGCATATATCCATCGTAGAAGAATTTTACAGAGTCCCTGTTTTTATTTTGCCTCTCACAGGAGCTTACTTGGCTGTGAAGGTGGGTGAGGGAAGGAGTGTTTAGCCATGATGGTCCAGTCATCACATTGTGGGGCATGCTTAATAGGCCAGCTGGTCTTTCCCTGCCCCACCATTTTGTATGTTCATATGTGTGGTTATACAATGTGCACCCACTTTTAATTCAAGCAGTTAGCATTGTGATACTGACCAGATAATCTGTTATTTTGATTGAGGAATAAATATTGGTCCCTGCTCTTCTTCAAAATAGTGCCATGGAATTTTTTACATGCAGGACCTCAGTTTAATGTCTCATCCGACAATACCGCACTCCCTCAGCACTGCAGTATTAGCTTGGATTTTTTTTCGTGCTGGAGTGGGTCTTGAACCCACAACCTTCTGGCCTACAGGCAAGTGTGTTACCCACTGAGCCACATCTGACACAGAGGCATACGTTTCGAGTTGTTGTGTTCTGCAACGCGCTGCCTGAAGGGGCGGTGGAAGCAGATTCAATAGTAACTTTCAAACAGGAAATTGGATAAATAATTGGTGAGAAATTTGCAGGGCTATGGGGAAAGAGTGAGGGGAGTGGGTCTAATTGCATCGCTCCTTCACAGAGCCGACACACACACGATGGGCCGAATGGCCTCCTTCTGTGCTGCATCATTCTATGATACTCTTATCAAAGAACGATGGGATTTGAAATCTAGAATCAGTCAGTCAGAGGCAGTCCCTCGAAAAACGAGATGACTTGCTTCCACGCCAAAAAAGGATGAGTTCACAAGTGTTTCAATGAAGGACATAATATTCCAGATCCCGAACTACATGTTGAAGGGTGGAAGATGCCTGTGCGTGGATTCTTTTAACGTGGGGTGGCCGTTGCACACCAGCCACCACACGGGCTCGACAGAGCTAGGTCTTGATCCAGTGGCAAGGTTTACCCAAGACGATTGGAGACCAGCTCTGCTGCACGGGCCTAGTGCGCACACATATCGCAGTGTGGGCTGGTCCGTGCTGCCCCTGGGCCGCTGGGCCCTGATCACGTCCCTCTACAGTCTCTCGCCGCTCCTTCGCCCCGACCTCGCTGCTCCTGCTGTACCTGCCCACGCTCCAATCAGAGACCTGGACCTGATGACGTCACTCTTCGCTGCCGTCGCCCTCCTGCACCAGCTCGCGCTGTTCCCTGGAGTAGTATGCCTCCACGATGCTCCCCGAGGCCGCCGCACCTCTGCTCCTTTTATGGCCCCGGCCTGGCGCTGGTGTTATCACGTTAAAAAAAAATCCATGCACAGGCACCTTCCACCCTTGAGGATGTAGTTCGGGGCCTTCATTGAAACACCTTGAATGCATCCTTTTTTTGGCGTGGAAGCAAGTCATCTCGAGTGGGAGTTTGATGGCTCCTCCCGTGGGCCGTAGCCTCAATCTCGGCCTCATGGTGTGTCAGTGCACTCTCTGATGGTCTACTAACACGTTGGGCGGCATTCCGAGATCCCCGGTCACAATTGCAGCAGTTAATTTCTTTGAGATCTTGACACTTGGACCCTTGCTACAGATTCTCTTGGAAGGCAGTGAAACTCTTTTTGAAAAAAAACCCCAGAAAATAAATTGCTTTTACTTCCAGATAAATTACGGTTTCTAGCCATCGTGAGGCTTATTCTATGACAAGCAATAACTCGCATTTCTATAGGGCCATTAATGCAGCAAAATGCTCCGGGGCATTTCACAGAGGGAAAATCGAGGATTGGTCGAAGAGATGTGCTTTGAGAAGTGTTTTAAAAGTAAGAAAGACTTGCATTTCTATAGCGCCTTTCACGACCTCAGGACGTTCCAAGGTGCGTTACAGCCAATTAAGTACTTTTTGAAATGTGGTCACTGTTGTAATGTAGGCAATTTGGGCTGCTGCGTTTCCTATATTAATTATTATTATTATCGGTCGTGAAATGCAAACCTTTAATAAAAGCAACCACTCTGCTACTATACAGTGTTAGCCGTGGCTCAGTGAGCGGCACTTTCACTTCCTGAGTCAGAAGGTCGTGGGTTCAAGTCCCACTCCAGGGACTTGAGCACAAAAATCTATGCTGACGCTCCCAGTGCAGTGCTGAGGGAGTGCTGCACTGTCGGAGGTGCCGTCTTTCGTTAAACTGACATTAAACCGAGGCTCCATCTGCTCTCTCAGATGGACATAAACGATCCCATGGCACTATTTCGTAGAAGAGCAGGGGAGTTATCCCCGGTGTCCTGGCCAATATTTATCCCTCAATCAAAACAGATTATCTGTGTCATTATCACATGACTGTTTGTGGGAGCTTGCTGTGCACATATTGCACCGTAACTACACTCCAAAACTACTTCATTGGCGCTTTGGGATGCCCTGAGGTCGTGAAAGGTGCTATATAAATGCAAGTTCTATCATTTTTGTGTCATGTATGTCATTGCTGTGTGTGGGAGCTTGCTGTACGCAAATTGGCTGCCGGGTTTCCTACATTACAACAGTGACTGCACTCCAAAAAGTACTTCATTGGCTGGTTGTGAAAATGCGCTATATAAATGCAAGTCTTTCTTTCTTCTTTTTATACCCCTGAACCACAATGCTACTGTACCCGCAGACACTCACAATTTTGTATTAACAGCTACGTACATCAGTGCTCCAGATAAACCCGTTGTGCAATTTAAACGTGCAATGCATGACAGATACCAATTTATTTTCTTTAAGAGCGTAATTCTCTGCAGTCCCAGGAATACACTCGCAGCATTGTAATGTGGCGGTGTAATTAACTGCAGTGATCGCCTGCAATCTCTGCGAGCACATTTTAATAATGTTTACCTTATTATCAAAGGACAGAATTAACCCAGGAATTTATTTACATACCAGAGTTAGGATTGTAACAGCTTGCTAATTGCCTGTTAGGTGATTAATAATCCTACAGCAGATGCTAATGAATTGGGCATGTTATTCCTTCCAAGGTGTACTTGTAGGAAGTGTGTGTTCGGCAGCTTAATTAGTGTGATAATTATGTACTTGTTGCCGAAGCTTGCAAGCAAATACCAACAAACGTTAAAAGATTAAAGTGAATTATATCACTAAGAACTAATCATCTTTAAGTGTTTTTAAAACAGTTAGCTTTTAGTATTTGGGGGGATATAGTTGATTCATGGCTGCGGCTTTTGAGAAATGGCGCAATTGGGTTTAGATGGTGAACATGAGAAATAAAAGCATTTATACACCACTGTAATGTATTTGCTTCATGGGTTCTTGCTTAAGAATTCATAGCAACACATTGCTATTAAGAACTAGTTGGTTTATTAACAAAGGTTTAACAATCACACTACACATTACTGGTTCATCCATTAGGCTCACAACTGCATACCTCATCGTGGATCCCCCAAACCCAACTGACTGGGGTTTAATTGAGTCTTGTGAACATCATGTGACTGGCTAAGCCACTCATAAGAACATAAGAAATAGGAGCAGGAGTCAGCCATTTGGCTGATCTGATCATTGGACTCAGCTCCACTTCCCTACCCACTCTCCATAACCATTTATTCCCTTAATCACTCAAAAATCTATCTCTGTCTTAAATATATTCAATGACCTAGCCTCCACAGGTCTCTGGGGCAGAAAATTCCATAGATTTACAACCCTCTGAGAGAAGAAATTTCTCCTCATCTCAGTTTTAAATGAGCGGCCCCTTATTCTAAGACTATGTCCCCTAGTTTTAGTTCCCCCTATGAATGGAAATATCCTCTCTGCATCCACCTTGTCGAGCCCCCTCATTATCTTATAAGTTTCAATAAGATCACCTCTGATTCTTCTGAACTCCAATGAGTATAGACCCAATCTACTCAACCTATCCTCATAAGTCAACCCCCTCATCTCCGAAATCAACCTAGTGAACCTTCTCTGAACAGCCTCCAATGCAAGTATATTCCTCCTTAAATACGGAGACCAAAACTGTACGCAGTACGCCAGGTGTGGCCTCACCAATGCTCTGTACAGTTGTAGTAAGACTTCTCTGTTTTTATACCCTATCCTCCTTGCAATAAAGGCCAACATTTCATTTGCCTTTCTGATTATTTGCTCACAATGCTACAACTATTTTGGTAGAATGTTAATACAAGTACCCCCTTTTGGAAAGGCACAACCCCCCCCCCCCACAAATTAATTAACAAACATTAAAGGGGACTTTGCCAAGTCAAATTAAATTTAAAATGTTGTTCCCTGTTGAAATGATGCACTCCAGTCCCTCCGGTGCCCACCTCTCGCGGAAGGCCGAGAGCGTACCGGTGGACACCGCGTACTCATCTCCAGGGACACCCATGTGCGAACGTAACCACGGAAGAGATGCAGGCAGTCGGGCCAAACGATCAGCTCGCAACAACTCTACAAACCTGTGAGCATACTCACAGCTACATACATTACCCCTTATCGCATCTCAAAGCACCTCACCTACAAAGAATGACAGTGAAGTACGGTGCCTGTTAGTAAGTAAGAACGGACTTGCATTTAGATAGCAGCTCATCACATCCTCACTGAGTTCCAAAGCACTTCACAGCCAATGAGTTACTTTTGAAGCGTGGGCACTGTTCGTCAGGCAAAATGCACCTGTCAGCTTTCAGGGGAGAAGTTAGGAAAGGGTGGAAGAAGTAGAATCACAGAATCATAGAACGGTTACAGCACGGAAGGCGGCCATTCGTCCCGTGCCTACTCTCAGTCAGTCCCACTCCCCCACCCTTTCCCCGTAGTTCTGCAAATTTTTACCCTTCAGAAACTTATCCAATTCCCTTTTGAAAGCCACGATTGAGTCTGCCTCCACCGCCCTCTCAGGCAGCGCATTCCAGATCCTAACCACTCTCTGCGTAAAAAAGTTTTTCCTCATGTCGCCTTTGGTTCTTTTGCCAATCACCTTAAATCTGTGTCCTCTGGTTCTCAACCCTTCCGCCAATGGGAACAGTTTCTCTCTATCTACTCTGTCCAACCCCTCATGATTTTGAACACGTCTATCAAATCTCCTCTCAACCTTCTCTGCTGTGTGCAACTCTCGCCCACAAAAAGCAGTAGATGCGAGCTCAATTTAATAATTTCAATAATCTGAGATCAGCAGGTTTTGCAAGACAAGGGTTATTAAGGGATATGGAGTCAAGGCGGGTGAATGGAGTTATGATACAAATCAACCATGATCCCGTTGAATGGTACAACAGGCTTGAGGGGCCAAATCACCTCCTCCGGCTCCTATGCTCACAAACGAGGGCCCACAAACAACAAATGAGATGAGAGACCTCTAATTGAGTTTTATATGGCATGTGCTGAGGGATAAGCTTTTGTCAGGAGACTGGGAGGTCCCAGCTCTGCTTTGAAATATAATCCCCCACCGCTTATAGTGAATGTGTTGATGTTAACATAGAAACATAGAAAATAGGTGCAGGAGTAGGCCATTTGGCCCTTCGAGTCTGCACCGCCATTCAATGAGTTCATGGCTGCTATACATTTGTCTGCTATACATCAAAATCCACGGCGCGGCCTTGGACAACGTGGACCACTTTCCATACCTCGGGAGCCTACTATCAGCAAGGGCAGACATCGATGGCGAGGTCCAACATCACCTCCAGTGTGCCAGTGCAGCCTTCGGTCGCCTGAGGAAGAGAGTGTTTGAAGACCAGGACCTCAAATCTGACACCAAGCTTATGGTCTACAGGGCTGTAGTGATACCCACCCTCCTATATGGCTCAGAGACGTGGACTATATACAATAGACACCGCAAAGCACTGGAGAAATGCCACCAGCGCTACCTCTGCAAGATCTTGCAAATCCCCTGGGAGGATAGATGCACCAACTTCAGTGTTCTCGATCAGGCCAACATCCCCAGCATTAAAGCATTGACCACACTCGACCAGCTCCGTTGGGCGGGCCATATTGTCCGCATGCCTGACACGAGACTCCCTAAGCAAGCGCTCTATTTGGAACTCCGACACGGCAAGTGAGCCCTAGGTGGGCAGAGGAAACATTTCAAGGACACCCTCAAAGCCTCCCTGACAAAGTGCAACATCCCCACCAACACCTGGGAGTCCCTGGTCCAAGACTGCCCAAAGTGGAGGAAGAGCATCCGGGAGGGCGCTGAGCACCTCGAGTCTCGTCGCCAAGAGCATGCAGAAAACAAGCGCAGGCAGCGGAAGGAGTTTGCGGCAAACCAGATTCCTCACCAACCCTTTCCTCCAACCACTGTCTGTCCCACCTGTGACAGAGACTGTAATTCCCGTATTGGACTGTACAGTCACCTGAGAACTCACTTTTAGAGTGGAAGCAAGTCTTCCTCGATTCCGAGGGACTGCCTATGATGATGATGATGATTTGCCTGCTATACATGTAACCATAACAGGGCTAAGCCTTTTCATTCCGTTACTGTAACAGACTGAAGCTCGGTAAGATATTCTCGACATGCGACGGACCCCGCGATCCAACATGAAGAAAGCTGCAACCCGTAAGTCGGCCATTTACTTTTCCTAATTCCCCAGCTCCCCTTTAAACCTCGCCCTGTGCAGCACATTAAGCGCCCCCCGAATCTGTCACCGGCATCGTCCGCCGTGGCTTATGGGGGCGCTGCGAAACGTTCGCTCCGGGGTGAAAACTGGCCGCTCCGCGCGGTGATGACGGAATCTAGCGGGAGTCGTTAGCGCCGCTGCAGCCAGGCCCCCCAGGGGGCGCCAACCGGAGGCGCAAACGCCCTGAATTTCTCCCGCTGTGACTCGATGATAAGGTGCGATGTGGGGAGTAGTGTCACAAGTCACAAAGGATTGGATAAGGCTGGGTAAGAGGGATGTTGACGCAATAAAACGATAAACAAATTGATATTTATTGGTATTATTCACTGTAGAAACGGCCAACGTTCCTGTTTAGTCAGTAGATGAAGGATTGCTTGAAACCGAGCCCGGCACTTTGCTGTTCAGCTGAGTGGGGAAAGGCAGAATTTTCTAGCTTTGTTCCGTCAGTGTTGCCGACTCAAAGGTGAAAAGGGGGTAAAGGGAGGGGGAAGGGGCGAGAACTCAGCACTTTGCAGGCAAAGGACATGAACTTTTGATCTCCACCATACCTCACTGGGCAGCACACTCACTGAGCGAGAAGGTCAAGGGTTCAAGTCCCACTCCAGAGACAAAATCTGTGTTGACACTTCAGTCCAGTACTGAGGGAGTGCCGCACTGTCGGAGGTGCCATCTTTCGGATGAGATGTAAAACCCAGGCCCCGTTTGCCCTCTTGGGGATGTAAAAGATCCCATGGCACCATTTCGAAGAAGAGTGGCTGCATGTCAAAAGTACTTCATTGGCTGTAAAGCATTTGGGATGTCCTGAGGTCGTGGAAAGTGCTGCAGAAAGAAAGAACTTGCATTTATATAGCGCCTTTCACGACCACCAAACGTCTCAAAGCGCTTTACAGCCAATGAAGTACTTTTAGAGTGTAGTCACTGTTGTAATGTGGGAAGCGCAGAAGCCAATTTGTGCACAGCAAGCTCCCACAAACAGCAGTGTGATAATGACCAGATCATGTGTTTTTTTTGTTCTGTTGATTGAGGGATAGATATTGGCCCCAGAACACCGGGGACAACTCCCCTGCTCTTCTTCAAAATAGTGCCGCGGGATCTTTTATGCCCACCTGAGAGGGCAGACGGGACCTCGGTTTAACGTCTCATCTGAAAAACGGCACCTCCGACAGTGCAGCACTCCCTCAGCACTGCACTGGGAGTGTCAGCCTGGATTTTTGTGCTTAAGTCCCTGGAGTGGGACTTGAACCCACAACCTTCTAAAAGCAGGAAAGGGATACTGAGGAAATGATCAGCCATGATCTTATTGAATGGCGGTGCAGGCTCGAAGGGCCGAATGGCCTACTCCTGCACCTATTTTCTATGTTTCTATGTTTCTGGCTCAGAGGCACATGTGCTGCTCACTGAGCCACCCTGATGCTAAAATGCTTTGGGATGTTCTGAAGTTGTGAAAGTGGCTGTAGAAATGCAAGTTCTTTCTCAATAAATAATATTAGTGCAAGAAAAACAGAGAATTTTTCCAGCAGAATTGGAGATGAAGCTTCTTCCATCCATTCTCTTCGCGCCCTTCCCCCAGTGTCCCCATTGGCTGCACAGCAGGTTATTCACGCTCTGTTTAGCCTGTCACTGGGACTCAATCGACTCCAGGCTATTCCTGCCAGCCACCTTCCACATGTGTTACGTTGCACAATATGTTGGCTGGAGTGTGACACTACGCACCCTTTCTGCCATGCTGCCTGAAGCAGTCTTTACAACCCAAATGAACTGATGACAAGCCAGTCTCGGGGCTGCTTTTGAAATGTCATGTCACAGAATGTCCCGCCACAATACGTTCATCAAGCATGACAGAAACTTGACATTCAACTCATCCGATTAAGCCCAAAAAGTTTTGTGCATTGAAGATCTGAAGTGATCCTGCAGCATTGGGAGAGACACTTGGCTCTCCTGTGGTCACCGGTACTGTTATAGTAGTATCTGTTCTGGAGTTTACATGGAGCCGGAAGATGTCAACTTAGGCCGTAACTCTATACCTGGAGAAAACACCAAGTACGTAGTTCAATCCCAGTGAGGGGCAGCAGGTCGGGGAATCCACACTATCATGTGGTAGCTCGCTCCCTGCCCCACCTTTCCCACATTGGAGAGTAAACTCAGAATTCACCGTCAAATTCATCTCACTGCATGGTTCCGTCATCTCGTACTGAAATATATAAGATTCTGAGGGCTGGACAGGGTAGATGCAGAGAGCATGCTTCCCCTCGTGCAGGGAATATAGAAATAGGAGGTATAGTTTCAGAATAAGGGGTCGCCCATTTAAGACGGAGTTGAGGAGGAATTTCTTCTCTAAGAGGGTCGTGAATCTTTGCAATTCTCTACCCCCAGAGAGTTGTGGAGGCTCAAGGCTGAGATAGGCAGATTCTTGAACGATAAGGGAGTCAAAGGTTATGGGGAGCGGGCAGGGAAGTGGAGTTGAGGCCATGATCAGATCAGCCATGATCTTATTGAATGGCGGAGCAGGCTCGAGAGGCCGTGTGTCCTACTCCTGCTCCTATTTTTTATATGGATGTTTACTTAACAAACATCTCCCACCATTCTTTGACAGCACCTCCAAAACCCGTGACCTCTACCACCTAGGACAAGGGCAGCATTACCTTCAATTTCCCCTCCGAGTCACACACCATCCTGACTTGGAAATATATCGGCCGTTCCTTCATGGTTACTGGGTCAAAATCCTGAAACTCCCTAACAGCACTGTGGGAACACCTTCACAACACGAACTGCAGTGGTTCAAGGCGGCGGCTCACCACCACCTTCTCAAGGGCAATTAGGGATGGGCAATAAATGCCGGCCTTGCCAGCGACACCCACATCCCGTGAATGAATAATTAAAAAAAAAATGCAGTAGCCAAGGAGGTAAAGTGGTGACAATGATTTAAAAGCGCTCACACTTTCTACCATTTTATTGACAAACGCACAGAGTTTAAAGCACCGCATACACATGCCATGTAAATTGAGTTGAAATGATCAATGAAGGTCTATTATTAATTTTTATTTCTTAATCATAAATGTAATTGACCACATCTGGACACCCAATTGACCACCTGTGACTAGTGGCTAACGTGTAGCCCACAACACAAAACGGTTCCTAATTGCGGCCGATGGTGGCATAGTGGTTATGTTACTGGACTAGTAATACTGAGGCCTCAACTAATTATCTGGGGACACTCATAGGGGAAACTAAAACTAGGGGACATAGTCTCAGAATAAGGGGCCGCCCATTTAAAACTGAGATGAGGAGGAATTTCTTCTCTCAGAGGGTTGTAAATCTGTGGAATTCTCTGCCCCAGAGAGCTGTGGAGGCTGGGTCATTGAATATATTTAAGGTGGAGATAGACAGATTTTTGAGCAATAAGGGTGCAAAGGGTTATGGGGAGCGGGCAGGGCAGTGGAGCTGAGTCCATGATCAGATCAGTCATGATCTTATTGAATGGCGGAGCAGGCTCGAGGGGCCAAATGGCCTACTCCTGCTCCTATTTCTTATGTTTTTATGTTCTTATGACATAAATTCAAATCCCACCACGGCAGCTGGGGAATTTAAATTCAGTTAATTAAATAAATCTGGATTTAAAAAGCTAGTATCAATAACGGTGACCATGAAACTACCGGATTGTTGTAAAAACCCACCTGGTTCACTGATGTCCTTTAGGGAAGGAAATCTGCCGCCCTTACCCGGTCTGGCCTCTATGTGACTCCAGACCAACAGCAATGTGGTTGATTCTTAACTGCCCTCTGAAATGGCCCAGCGAAACACTCAGTTGTACCAAACCACTGCGACAAAGTCAGCACTGTGGGAGCACCTTCACCACACGGACTGCAGCGGTTCAAGGCGGCAGCTCACCACCAGCTTCTCACGGGGCAATTAGGGATGGGCAATAAATGCTGGCCTTGCCAGCGACACCCACATCTCAGGAAATGATTTCTTTAAATTGGCACTGGTTTGCAAAGAGCAAGGCCATCTGATGATTCAGCTGGTCAGCATGTGGAGTGGACCAGGACAAGTCCCTGGTATCATTTACGAAACAGTTAGATGCAGCACTGTGGGGGAACTACAGCTTTATTCTGGACTGCATCAACTCAGATGGGCTGAGTTGAACTCCCTCATCCCTATCTATCATGTGATCTCGTAGCACTTCAGGAAGCAAAATTCTTCTTCAAAACTAAACTAAATCAAGATTTATGAAGCTACTTAAACCTGGATCTTGCTGTTAGAAAACATTAAGGTAAACATACCAGCCATCTCTTTATTTAAAGGAGTTTCAGTTTGACTGTTTTAATCATAACCAGCTCCTTTTATCACCATCTGATTGCAACCTTCCTAACTTATGTTCAGCATCTTGAATTGTCAACGAATTTGAAGATTCTCCACAGACACTTGGCCAAATGTTGATTCAATAAGGATGGAAGTGTTGTGTCGTGAGCGACATAATTGCCAATTCTAGTGGTGCAATCCTCAAAATGTTGATACCTGAATAGTCTCGACATATTCTGTTCACAATTCACCAGCTGGCCTACTGTGGTTCAGTGGGCAGCATGCTCACCTCTGAACCAAAGGTCGTGGGTTCAAGCGGCAGATGAAGTTTAACACAGAAAAATGTGAATTGACACATTTTGGTAGAAAGAATGAGGAAAGGACATATAAACTAAAGAGTATAATCCTAAAGAGGGTGCACGAACAGAGAGACCTGGGGGTATATATGCATAAATTGTTGAAGGTGGCAGAGCAGGTTGAGAAACGGTTAAAAAGACTTACGGGATCCTGGGCTTCATAAACAGAGGCATAGAGTACTAAAGTATGGAAGTTATGATGAACCTGTATAAAACACTGGTTCGGCTCCAACTGGAGTATTGTGTCCAATTCTGGGCATCGCACTTTAGGAAGGATGTGAAGGCCTTAGAGAGGGTACAGAAAAGATTTACGAGAATGGTTCCAGGGATGAGGGACTTCAGTTACGTGGAGAGACTGGAGAAGCTGGGGTTGTTCTATTTGGAGCAGACAAGATTGAGAGGAGATTTGATCGAGGTGTTCAAAATCATGAGGGGTCTGGACAGAGTAGATAGAGAGAAACTGTTCCCATTGATGGAATGGTGGAGAACCAGAGGACACAGATTTAAGGCGATTGGCAGAAGAACCAAAGGCGACATGAGGGAAAACTTTTTTATGCAGCGAGTGGTTAGGATCTGGAATGCACTGCCTGAGAGGGCAGTGGAGGCAGACTCAATCGTGGCTTTCAAAAGAGAATTGGATAAGCTCCTGAAGGAACAATATTTGCAGGGCTACGGGGAAAGGGTGGGGGAGTGGGACTTGCTGAGAGCCGGCATAGGCTCGACAGGCCGAATGGCCTTCTGTGCTGTAACCATTCTATGATTCTAAGACCTGCTCCAGAGACTTGAGCACAAAACGCTAGGCTAACACTCCCAGTCCATCGGATATACGCACAAAAACAGGCCATTCGGCCCAACAAGTCCATGCCGGCGTTTATGCTCCACTCGAGCCTCCTCCCGTCTGTCCTCATCTAAATCTATCAGCATAACCCTCTATTCCCTTCTCCCCCATATGCTTGTCTAGCCTCCCCTTAAATACATCGATACTATTCGCCTCAACCACTCCCTGTGTAACCATTCTCACCACTCTCTAGGTAAAGAAGTTTCTTCTGAATTCCTAATACTGAGGGAGTGTTGCATTATCGGAGGTGCCATCTTTTGATGAGACATTAAATGTAGGCAAAATAAAAAAGCAGAGTATTTTTTAAATGGTGAGAGATTGGGAAATGTTGGTGTTCAGAGGGACCTGGGTGTCCTTGTATACGAATCACAGAACGTGAATATGCAGGCATTTAAGAAAGCAAATGGTATGTTGGCCTTCATTACAAGAGGATTTGAGTATAAGAGTAAAGACATCTTACTGCAATTACATAGGGCCCTGGTGAGACCACACCTGGAGTATTGTGTACAGTTTTGGTCTCCTTACCTAAGGAAGGATATACTTGTCATAGAGGGAGTGTAACGAAGGTTCACCAGACTGATTCCTGGGATGGGGGGATTGTCCTATGAAGAGAGATTGAGTATACTAGGCCTATACTCTCTAGATTTTTGAAGAATGAGAGGTGATCTAATTGAAACATATAAAATTCTTACAGAGATTGACAGAGTAGATGCAGGGAGGATGTTTCCCTGGGCTGGGGAGTCTAGAACCAGAGGTCACAGTCTCAGAATAAGGCGTCGGCCATTTAGGACTGAGTTGAGGAGAAATTTCTTCACTCAGAGGGTGGTGAATCTTTGGAATTCTCTACCCCAGAGGGCTGTGGAGGCTCAGTCGTTGAGTATATTCAAGACAGGGATCGATAGATTTTTGGATATTAAGGGAATCAAGGTATATGGGGATCGGGCGGGAAAATGGAGTTGAGGTAGAAGATCAGCCATGATATTGAATGGCGGACCAGGCTCGAGGGGCCAAATGGCCTTCTGCTGCTCCTATTTCTTATGTTCTTATGTTAAACCGAGGCCCGTCTGCTCTCTCAGGCAGACATAAAAGATCCCACGACACTATTTAAAAGTAGAGCAACAGTGTGCTCCCCGGTGTCCTGGCCAATATTTCAACATCATCATCATAGGCAGTCCCTCGGAATCGAGGAAGACTTGCTTCCACTCTTAGCATTAGTTCTTAGGTGGCTGTACAGTCCAATACGAGAACCACAGTCTCTGTCACAGGTGGGACAGATAATTGTTGAGGGAAAGTCTGGTTTGCCGCACGCTCCTTCCGCTGCCTGCGCTTGATTTCTGCATGCTCTCGGCGATGAGACTCGAGGTGCTCAGGGCCCTCCCATATGCACTTCCTTCACTTAGGGCGGTCTTTGACCAGGGACTCCCAGGTGTCGGTGGAGATGTCGCACTTTATCAGGGAGGCTTTGAGGGTGTCCTTGTAACGTTTCTTCTGCCCGCCTTTGGCACATTTGCCATGGACGAGTTCAGAGTAGAGCGCTTGCTTTGGGAGTCTCGTGTCTGGCATGCGAACTACGTGGCCTGCCCAGCGGAGCTGATCAAGTGTGGTCAGTGCTTCAATGCTGGGGATGTTGGCCTGGATGAGGACGCTAACATTTGTGCGTCTGTCCTCCCAGGGGATTTGCAGAATCTGGTATTTCTCCAGCGATTTGAGGTGTCTACTGTACATGGTCCACGTCTCTGAGCCATACAGGAGGGCGGGTATTACTACAGCCCGATAGACCATGAGCTTGGTGACAGTTTCGAGGGACTGGTCTTCAAACACTCTTTTCCTCAGGCGGCCGAAGGCTGCACTGGCGCACTGGAGGCAGTGTTGGATCTCGTCGTCACTGCCTGCTCTTGTTGATAGGAGGCTCCCGAGATAGGGGAAGCGGTCCATGGTGTCCAGGGCCACGCCGTGGATCTTGATGTCTGGGGGGGTGGGGGGCAGTGCTGTGCGGCGAGGACAGGCTGGTGGAGTACGTCACCATCTTCCGCCTGCTCCAGTCAACATGCAGGCTGTGATCATTACCAATGGATCTATCACAGACCCAATTCACGTCCGGACCAGGGTCAAGCAGGGCTGCGTCATTGCCCCAACCCTCTCCTCAATCTTCCTCGCTGCCATGCTCCACCTCACAGTTGATAAGCTCCCCGCTGGAGTGGAACTAAACTACAGAACCAGTGGGAAGCTGTTCAACCTTTGCCATCTCCAGGCTAGATCCAAGACCACTCCAACCTCTGTTGTCTAGCTACAGCACTTGGACGATGCCTGCGTCTGTGCACACACAGAGGCTGAACTCCAGGACATAGACAACGTATTTACCGAGGCGTGTGAAAGTATGGACCTTACGCTAAACATTAGACAAAGGTCCTCCACCAGCCGGCCAATATTTATCCCTCAATCAACATCACTAAAACAGATTATCTGGTCGTTATCACATTGCTATTTGTGGGAGCTTGCTGTGCACAAATTGGCTGCCGCGTTTCCCACATTACAACAGTGACTACACTCCAAAAGTACTTCATTGGCTGTAAAACACTCTGGGACATCCTGAGGGTGTGAAAGGCACTACAGAAATGCAAGTCTTTCTTTTGTCTTTCTATTATAAAGGTGTTTGTGAACCTATGAACAGCACATTATAAAAGACATATAATTGTTTGCAGAAGCAGTAAGACACTTATCTCAATGCACTGAAACACACATTGGCAGTATGTCGCCATACCCCAAGAGTGGAGTTGGGGTCTCAGACACCCTGTTGGACGCCCAGCCCAACAAGCCCCATGGGGAGCAGAGGAGATTGAGTTACCAGCCCCTCCGAACCCAGGGCATCACTCTCTCCCCCCGCATCTCATTTCCTGGTTACTGGGCATACAGCAGCTTGCGGAGATTTCTGCCCCAATGGCAGCTGATTCCCCTTGGCAGCAGGCACAGGGAGGGTAGAGGGAGACTGGAAGGAAGGAAAAGAGATGGCAAATGAACACGATATTTCACACAGAATGGTATTGGAACAAATCCCGGGAATCGTATACAGAACGGTTAGATGCAGCACTGCAGGGGAACCATAGGGTATTTCTGGATGGTTGAGTTAAGATAGTACAGTAGCATAGTGGTTATGTTACTGGACTAGTAATCCTGAGGCCTAGACTGATAATCCAGACACATGAGTTCAAATCCCACCACGGCAGCTGGAGAATTTAAATTCAGTCAATTAAATGAATCTGGAATTAAAAATCTAGGGTCAATGATGGTGACCATGAAACTTCTGGATTGTCGTAAAAATTCATCTGGTTCTGCCGTCCTTACCCGGTCTGGCCTATATGTGACTCCAGGCTCCAGACCCACAGCAATGTGGTGGACTCTTAACTGCCCCCTAAACTGGCGAGTTGTATCAAACCACTGCAACAAAGTCAGCACTGTGGGAGAACCTTCACCACACGGACTGCAGCGGTTCAAGGCGGCGGCTCACCACCACCTTCTCAAGGGGCAATTAGGGATGGGCAATAAATGCTGGCCTTGCCAGCGATGCCCACATCCCAGGAACAAATTTTAAAAAACATGCAGCAAATTAATTAAACTCAAAGCACAACTTTGGTAAATGGGCAAAAATACAGGGCTTCTGGGCCATCGCGCTGGCTCCTGATAGAGATTAACAGCCATCATGAAAGCTATTTCACTGCAGTGGCAATATTTTTAACATCAGCTTTTGAGTTTATAAAACCCTTGTGTCTAATTCTGCTCGCTGACTTATTGTGCCTTAGCTGAACCCGAGTTCCAATATTTGATGGTGTCAAATGGCTTTTGCAGGTTTACAACTTTAGATGGAATAGGATGTAATCCAGGGGGAGAGCTGGAGAATTATTCCTCCACTCTGATCTACTAGTTAAAGGGATAAACATCTTTCATGCAATGCAAGCGAATAAAAATTTGTTTGTGGCAAATTAAAGGGGAGTTGTCACTGTGGAATAATGGCTTTACTGCATTGGACACCTTAGCATCCTATTTAAACCTGAGCTGGGCGTCCTACCCCTTGGACTGGATTTTTGGCTTTCCCGTTTTCGGGGCGGTAAATTTCTCGCCCGATTAACGTCTGCGCTGTACGGAGCAATTTTGGCCATCTGGGCCCTGTGAGGGGCGCAGCGCAAAGGGAGGCGTTGTACGACTTTCACGGCGCAAAAACGGGAACCTCGCCAGCGTTAGTGCGGGGCCGGGAGCGCTCTGAGAGAGGCCTTGGGATGGGAAACCCCCGCAAAAAATTCACAAAAACATTCAAAAAACATTGCCCACGCCCTTACAACACAAATCGCTACAAAAAAAACAAATAAACGGTGTACCTTCTCTTTTTTGCAGTTTATTTACCTCACCATCGTCAGCAAGGCGGCACTGCTGTGTTTTCCCCGGCAGCCATCGCGGGGCGAGTTTCGGGGTGTACGGGTCAGGTGCGTCGAAATTATTGCCGGTGTCACAGGGAAAGGCGTAGCACACCCGACGCAGCTTTCCCCGGCGGTGCTTCTAAACACCGCCGCAAAACCCGACCGGAAGCTCGCGCCCGGACGCTAAAGACCTCGCCGCCCCATTTTTCCCCACGGAGGGTCAAAACCGGCAAACGACCTGACAGTCCGGCCCCTTATCCGCTCCATCACAAAGATTGCCTACGTAACCTCGCCCATCTCTTCCCCCGTTGAAACCCTCCTCCTCGCTTTCCTTACCTCCAGTCCAATGTTTCCTCTCTTTCTCTTTTGGGTGCCGCGTGGCTCATTCAAAAGTCCACGCATGCACGCTTTTTTCAATTCAAAAGCCGGCTGACCGGCTGCGTCGGACTCTTGGAGCGCTGCACGGCCGTGCGGCTTAAAGCGCACATTGCCCCAGACTTGACTGTTCCATTCCTCTCATGGTCGGCCTCCCATCTTGCACCCTCTGTAAACTTAAGCTCATCTAAAACTCTGCTGCCCCTTTGGTACATCCCAAGGTCATGGGTTTAGGGGGCTGCGCTGAAGAAACCTTGGCCACCAGGTTGGCCCCTTACCTTCTAGGCCACAGTTGACACTGGACATGGTGGGAAAAATGGAAGCAATTTACCCTCAAATTCAAAACCAAAAGCAGGACAATGTGTGCAATGTTTGCACCTGTGAGTATGTGGTTTGTGGAGCTGTTGCATTGTGAGTGGCTAAGCCAGTCACGTGATGTTCACAAGGCTCAATAAAACCCCAGCCAGTTGGGTCCAGGTCATCCACGATGAGATATGCAGTTGTGAGCCTAATGTGTGGTAATATGTCGTGTGATTGTTAAACCTTTGTTAATAAACCAACTAGTTCTTAATAGCAATGTGTTGCTATGAATTCTTGAGCAAAGGTGCCATGGAGCAAATGCATTATACTGTGTTTTGCAAAATATATTACCTTCACAATGTAGCAACTGTGAGGTTTTCCAGGGAGACCCAGCTTCCAGATTCTTTGCTTTAGAATGTACTATTATGTATGAATAAAGAGTCTGACTCAAAGTAAAGTGTGACCTTAGTCTTTTATTACAGGTCTCCAGAGTACCTCTCTAGCCTGTGAGGTCTCCTTAAGTACAGGTGCTCCCAAGGGATTGTGGGATCCCTTGGGACTCCAGGGGATGAGCCTTCTGGTGGTTACACAAGGTGTTTACAGGTTTACATATATAACAGCTACTACTTGATTCTCAATGAAAATTTTGTCAAGTTGGTATATTCAATGTAGTTGTCAGGTCATCTTACCCCTTCTCTCCCCTTGCCCGCCTGATCTCAAAGACTACTCACGTCACAGCCTAGAAACAGGGCATTATTTCACTGCGTTGTCAGACATCATAAACATGCCATCATATCAACCTAACAGCAGCGGAGGTGTAGTGAAACTATTCGAGGCCCGAAATGGCCGACTTTTCCTCCACGTCAGCCGTGGCTCAGTGGGCAGCTCCCTTGCCTCTGAGTCAGAGGGTTGTGGGTTCAAGCCCCACTCCAGAGACTTGAGCACAAAATCCAGGCTGACATTCCTGCTGCTGCACTGTCGGAGGTGCCATCTTTCGGATAAGACATTAAACCGAGGCCTCGTCTGCTCTCTGAGGTGAATGTAAAAGATCCCACGGCACTATTTCGAAGAAGAGCAGGGGAGTTCACCCCCTGTGTCCTGGAGAATATTTATGACTCAATCAAAATACTAAACCAGATGGGCTGGTCATTATCACATTGCTGTTTGTGGGAGCTTGCTGTGCGCAAATTGGCTGCCAAGTTTCCTGCATTCCAACAGTGACTGCACTACAAAAAGTACTTCATTGGCTGTGAAGCGCTTTGGGAGAATCTGAGGTCATGAAAGGCGCTATATAAATGCAAGTTCTTTCTGTGTTTCCACCAAATACAGCGAAGGTCCATATTACCAACCTTGGACTGCACTGTCACACACTTGCGTTCTAACCACAGCACCAAGCAGTCACTCGATGCAAGGTGTTCCATAGCGAAGTAGTGGCAACTCCTTGCTGTGCGCATTACACCAAGCTGCACAACATCACCTACGCATATTTATTTGCAACGCTGGCCAGGGTTCCGTCAGTTACTTGCTAGAAATTACTGTGAAATCTGTAAGGAATAGCACATGAGAGAGCAATTAGTGCAGCTGCCTGCAGCTAGATTTTTGTGCAGATCATTCAAATTTCTTTCCAGCCATTCCACCCCCCCACCCCCTTCCCGTTTCAATTGGATGTTCTTTTAGTTGTTCAATTGTCAGCACGATTACATTCCAAATAAATGAATAGTTGGGAACAAAATATTTTTTTCATCCTTTTCCAGTGGTTACTTGCACTGCACTATGCTCATCATGTCATAAGCGGTCCCTCGAACGAGGATGACTTGCTTCCACACCAAAAGGGATGAGTTCACTGATGTTTCAATGAAGGACCCGATATTCCAGTACTGAACTCCAGGGGTGGAAGATGTCTGTGCGTGGATTTTTTTAACGTGTAGTGACCGTTGCACATCAGCCACCACACGGGCTCGACAGAGCTAGACCGTACTATCCTGCTGACACTCCGGCACCCCATCCATGTGGTCATTCTTCAATCCGTGAGCTTGATTGGCCATCCATCCAACCCAGTGCAGTCTTGTCCACATCCAGCATTGACACACCTGTTCCTTCGAGCAGAGGACACTGTAGTTCAAGGGCCCTGACGTCACTTGTAAGGGGCCCAAAACGTTACATTCTGAGTTAATAAGAACAAATTCATTTTAGAATTCATAGCCAAGCAGCTGAAGGCATGGCTGCCAATGGTGGGGTGAAGCAAGTGTGGGATGGACAATAGGCCAGAGCTGGAGGAGCTCAGAGGGTTGGAAGAGGTTACAGAGATAGGTGGTTTTGAAAGATTTTTATTAATGGGCTGTGACTGAGATTCTCTTTGTAACTCCAGTGGAAATAATAATCAAAAATTAATTATTCTTCGCTATTTTGTACCACCTTCAATGTCTACACAACATCAACAAAGCAACTTGTATTCATATAGCGCCCCTAACGTAGTGGAATGTCCCAAGGCACTTCACAGGAGCGATTATCAAACA